>NW_019744115.1:332510-484882 GCF_002891405.2 Cryptotermes secundus
GCATGGAGCTGCCCACTCACCTCCAACTAGTGCCGAGGACAAGAAAATGTGGATCAATACATCCATTCCACCATACGCCTTCATGGCATAGTGCTTAATTAGTTAAGCACAGGAACAACTTTACCTTTACATCTGAAACAATCAGAATTATAAAGTGAAGTAAGTGCTCATACTGTAGAAATGAAAAAAAAAATATGACTACAGACTTTTTAGTCAGTTGTCAGGAACCAGTTTGCATGTTGAGACCTGATCTGCAGGGCAACCAACATCCTGGATCCAGACAGCCATGTGTGTGTTTTATTTATCAGTTGTGGACCACACAGTTCACAGGTATCCACTATAATTTTGTAATCTGATATATCATTCATGGTTGTTGGCCCTGTCATCACAGACACGTTGCTAGGTTTCGCGCCCTGATAACAGGGACTCTTGTTAGTCAGAGTCAGAGTTACTTTACGACTGATGGTTTACTGCCAATCAGTTCATCTTGGTGATAAGCCCCTTGAGACTCATGACCAGAAATTTTTTTTTTTCAACTGAACACTTGCTTTCATAGTCCTTATATAACATCCTCTCTGACAAGAGGATGGGTCTGTAGTTTGCAATTGCTGCTGGCTATTGCCAGCCCAGTCATTCTCGGGTTTGATTCCTGTGGGACTCGTGACCACAATTTACTGTCTCAAATTTGAGACTTCCCCAACATGGAAGGCCAGGTTCCTGTATTTATATTTCCCAGGAACAGTGTGGCCCAGTTATACCCCCAAGCACTGGGTTCCCTTTTGTTGCCTCCTATGACTATGGCTACAGTTGAGATATGTGACCCTGCCTCGACATGAGAGTTCACTCTTTTGTTAGCTCATAGACTCTCTTTGTATATAGCTTTGTTGCAAACTGACAAGACACCTCCCTTAACGGTTTCATATCTGTTGTGCATGTACATTGCTGTTGTGGTATTGGTTGTGTGCTTACCTGGTGGTCAGCTGTTGCTTGATGTTACCTAGCTGTGGATGTCTATAAGATTTCTCTGCCTCCAAGATTTCTAACTTAGACATTATGTTACAATAGCTTCCCACACTTCTGTCAGGCAAATGCCAGAGTAGTCCTTAAAATTAAGGAGATGACCACTTCCTTCCACTTCCCTACCGACTCTTCTTCATTGTTAGTCATAGTCATAGTTATACAGGGTGATTCATATAGAACCGGCCCAACAAAATGAGCTGTAATATAAAATATACCATACAGATATTAAAGTAATTTACACATATCTTATCTTGGATTGTGTGCCGTGATCAGAGCAGGCGTTGAAAGTGTCTGCCGTTTTCAAGTAGGCACGCCTCCACCCGCGTTTGCATATTTGCCGTGACTTGCTGCAGTGTTTCTTCAGTGATGTTCCTGATTTCAGCCGAAACGTTGTCCTTTAAATCCTGTAACATACGCGGTTTGTTTGCATACACCCTGTCCTTCAGTAAACCCCAGAGAAAAAAATCCGGGCTGGCAAGGTCGGGGGATTTTGGGGGCCACATCTTTTTAGAGATGACACGATTGGGGAAGAAGCTCTCAATCAGTTCCATGGACATGTTGGACATGTGGCATGTCGCCGAATCCTGCTGAAAATAACCCTGTGTAAGTTCCACATCATCCAGCTGCTGCACGAAATCGTAAAAAATATGGCAGTATAAGGTGCTGTCCACGGTCGTGTCGAAGAAGATCGGTCCACTGATTCGTAAACCAGAAATGGCGCACCACGCACCCAGTTTTTGTGGGTGTAGTGGTGATTTAGCAATCTCATGTGGGTTTTCAGATGCCCAGATCCTGGAATTTTGTGTGTTTACATATCCTGATATGTGGAACCATGCTTCATCACTAAACCAAGTGATATCCAAAATTCTGGGGTTATTGTGCACGAATTCCCGAAACCATAAACAGTACCATACCCGTTCATCTTTATCAACATCACCCAATTCCTGAACATTGGTGATGTTGTAGGGACGAAGATTCGCTTTCTTTGCAGCCCGTTGACACATTCAATAAGAATACCCGGTTTCCTGGCTTAGACATCGTAATGATTTCTTGGGAGACTGCAGTAACCTGTCCTGCACAATTGCAATCGTTTCTTCTGGCATTTCTGGGTGGTTTTTACCACATTCACTTAAAAGTGTCCCTGTCCTTTCCAGTTTCTGAGCCAATGACTGTATAGTCGATTTTGCTGGCTTCTTGCGAACTCCAAACTTCCTCCTGAATTCCAATTGTGTGTTCACAATTGAGCCTGTCACCCAGTATGTGCGCATGAGAAACACTCGCTGTTCAATAGCGTACTCCATGATTGTCACCTGCACACTGCAGACACTTTTCAGGATTGTCCTTGACCTTGCAGCATAAGGGCTGCCACTTGCCACATCATGCGCACACCATTTGACTCAGCACGGTCCACGGATTATTATGTCGTGATTGTGAGCAGTTATATGTCTCACCTGTGGAATTATTAGCAGATTCGTTGGGCCGGTTCTATACGATTCACTCTGTATAACTATGTTATCAGTAACAGTGCTATACAGCATCGATGATAGGATGATTAATGAATGTGGAGCAGTTGGTGGAAAGAGGATTAGCAGGGGAAACCAAAGTACTTGGATAAAATGTGCTCCAGTGCCACTTCATTCACCACAAATTCCATATAACCTGACTGGATCAAACCTGCCCATGACAATAGGAAGCCTTGATTAACTGCCTTAGCTGTGGCATAGCCATGTATGTTATAGGATGAGGAAAGAACTTGTTTGATGTGGCTGATTGTTGTTGTTGCTGTTATCATTCTTTAGTAATGACTGAGCAGAAGGACAAATGAACTCAGTGTGACTGAGAGCAATTGAAAAGAGTATCTGCAGTCAATGAATAATTGCCAGTAATGATGACATTGCTTGGAGACCATTAAGAAGTCATGTGTCTTCTGGAGTTGTAGTCAAAGAATGGAGTATTTACTATGTTGAAACTGTCAGAAGAAGAACTTTGTGGCAGAATTTATGGGTTTTCAGAAATTGGTGTACCTTTAGCAGACACAATGCTGAAACATAATAATGGATTAGTACTTCAAAATGAAGTGAAACGTATTAGAGAAGTATTATTTCTGAAACAGAATTATAAAATGTTCTCCAGTAAAAGTGAAACAGTATATTAATATAAATTAATAATACTGTATTTGTACATAATATGTGATCATTGTCAGCATCCCCCATATGTACTCCATGCCTGCTGGTGAGAAAAGCATTAACCAGAATGTTTGAATTTATGTCTGGCATATGAGTACCAGAAATATTTTGAAAATAGAATGTGGTAACTTTGTAATGAAGATTTATTGCCCACATTTTCAACTGAAAATGATGAACCCTTCTTGAAATAGTAGACCGACTTTACTGCTGTAGTGCAATGGATATTTTACATGAGACAAAGGAAAATTTGGCCAGGCTGGGGGGGACAGTATGATGATAATGCTCAGACCACATATAAACTGTCCAACTTTGTGTTAAATTAAAAGTAGGAATTAGTTTCTGGACACTAGGTAGGTTGAATATTATTCCAGGTTCCACTTTTGTGCATTCTTTCTGCTGTAAATTATATTTCATGCTTCTCTTGTTTCTTAAAGGGAACCTGGTGCCTGGGGTTATAACTGGGCCACCTTATCACTGGGGGAGATAAATACAGATACTTGGTCCTCCAGGTAGGGAGTCGTACTCAAGGCTGACCATGCTGTGTAAAAAAATTACTGTTGCAAAATCCAAAGAAGTTACAACCAGATGGTCTAATTCATGACAGAATAGACAAGCCTGGCAGAATCTTCTAAGGAAGGCTGTCTTGGAAAGGGCTGTGTTGCTGCTACTGATGATGATAATGCATTAATGTATGACATATTTGTTCCCTGTTTCAGACCGTGAGACAATCTTCTTTGATAGTCATGATGTTTCCAAAGCAGATTCTACATCCAGTCTAAGTATTCTGGATCCGAGTGACAAGATGATATTGCCTTCTCGCCCTGATCCTGCAAAACTACAACGAATTGTCTGCACATTAAGGAAGGAGCTTGGAATGTCATTATTGGGAATTGATGTGATTATTGAAAATGGCAGCGGGCGATATGGCATCATAGATATCAATGCATATCCAGGTGATGCATGATGATCATATTTTTAAGCATGTACTGAACCTCATATCATCATCATTATCCTTGTTGTTTTCCTTACAGAATATTGTGGAATACTGGTTAGCACTCCTTTGTGAGTGCATTGTTTTATGCCCTTCCCAGTTCAACTTTTTGTTCCCAAAAGATGTTACATAGATTTTGTAGTACACCTGGCATTTTAAATGACCCAAGAAAAAGAGGGCAATTGAACTTTGGCAGATCTTCATTTTGTCACTGTCTTACATTTTACCACAATGATTTCTGTGCTGTCTTTATTTGCTTTTTGCTCAGTTATAGTCCTTTTTTCACAGTAACTCCTGAATTTTATTTTTGTGCATAAAGCTATGTTACTGCCCAGTCATAAAGCCTGATGATAGCCAGACAGGCAACAGCATGTCACAGTAAAGAAAGCACATGCATTTAGTACAGTTGTACAAAGTTGTGTTTGATGGAATCTACATGGTGCAATCGAAAAGTTCCCAAAATTTGAATTTTGCACACGAATGATTATGAGTACATCGACATACCACTGTGTCTCCCCACACACCCTTCTTGCATCAGTGTGGCAAGCGGCATCAAGTTGAGTTGTTGGGTTTATTGTTGGTGAACATATTTCCATTGTTGTGTTCCCGTGAGTTTGCAGTTTTGCGATGGCTGACCTGAGAGAGCAGTGTGTCTGTATAAAGTTTTGTTTTAAACTTGGGAAAACTGCTGCAGAAATGCACCAAATGTTGAAGCAAGCTTTTGGTGACAACAGTTTAGGCCAGACACAAAAATGGCCGAACATTGACTGATGATGACGATCGTTCAGGACGGCTATCAACGGGCACCACACCAGAAAATGTCACGAAAGTTAGGGATCTGATTCTGCAAGATCGTAGACTGACCATCCAAGACCTCTGTAACACCTTGGGTCTAAGTTATGGCACATGTCAACAAATTTTGTCAGAGGAACTGAACATGAGGAGGGTTGCGGCGAAAACTGCTGCAAAATGAACAGAAGCAGCATCACTTGGAAGTCTGCAGGGAACTTCAACAACAGCTTCAAGAGGATCCGAACTTTCTTTCGAAGGTTGTCACTGGTGAAGAAAGTTGTGTTTATGGCTACGACCCTGAAAGTAAGCAGCAATCGTTGCAATGGAAGAGCCCTTCTTCACCTTGCCCCCCCCCAAAAAAAAAGCTTGACAAGTCAAGAGCAACATTAAGTCCATGTTGATCTGTTTTATCTATACTTACGGAATTCTTCCCTCCTGGTCAGACAGTCAGTAAAGAGTTCTATTGCGATGTTCTAAGGCGTTTGAGGGAGGACATGAGGAGAAAACGTCCAGAGAAGTGGCGCACGAATGACTGGGTACTCCACCATGACAACGTACGACCACATACGGCTTACATTGTGCAGGAATTTTTTGCTAAGAACAAGATGGCAGTTGTTCCCCACGCACCGTACTCACCAGACTTAGCTCCATGCAACTTCTTTCTCTTCCCCAAGATGATAATCAAGTTGAAGGGGCAAAGATTTGATACAGTTGAGGAAATTCAAGTGGAAATGCAGACAGTACTAAACACACTAACAAAGATAGACTACCAGGATGTACTTCAAAAGTGGCAGAAATGCTTGGATCAGTATATGCGCTCCCAAGGGGACTACTGTGAAGGTGATGGTGCAGAATAAGATCCCGATAAGACATAATAGTTTTTATTAATATATTTCAGGGACTTTTGGATTGCACCACATATATAGTAGTGAGAAATTATGTCTGGTTTCATGTCTTTAACCTGTTGTATGCCATGAGCCCATTGGATTGACTTACTGTACTTGGTTAAAATTGCAAGAACCAAAGAGACTGACTCAATGTCAATCACATTCATCTCAGTAGGTGGTATCAAGTGCTAGGTACCAATGTTTGGAGGAAAGAGCAGATTTTCATGCTGTATAAATCTGTGATCATTTAAAGGTAATCTGTGGAAGTATTATGGGTTTTTGCACACAACAGCATTTGCCTCCAAACAGCCTTGGCATTTCTAGGAGGTAATTCTGTGGTGAGGCTTGACAGTCAAAGGATGAAATACTGTGCAGTGAAAAATGTTCCAAATAAAAGTTGTAGATCTTAATCAGATCTGTATTTAATGTGATATATCAGTTTTATTTGTATTGAGAGATGTAAGCTCATATAGAATTGAAGCTTTCACACTGCCTTCATACACAGTTACTACCAAGTTAACAAGAAGGACTGCAAAGCTAGTCATCTCTGGACCATTGTTGGTGTTATACTCCCCATGTAGTCAGGGTGCCTCTACTACTTACTAGAGAATAAAATGCCATTTACCTGCACACAGAGCATAATAATTTCAATCTAATTAAGACAACGGTAGGCTAAGAGTATCACTACTTTACCAAGCAGAGATAGGAAGAGAGCGTTAACAAAATAACAAATATACGTAAATGTATTCAACAGTGTGTAGGACAGTAGGTGCATTAGAAGAATGCATCAGAAACTGTATGTGAAAATAAAAATGTATATGGGAAGATGTAACACCCTGTTTCAAACTGATTAGCTACTGACGGCAGCTATGGCTCAGACTGACAGACTGAAATGTACTTGCCATACAGATAGATCTCACCAGCATAGGGGACAGGGCATGATTATTCAGTATGTGGCTGCAAGAGATTCAGTTTAGAACATTTTGTATTTTACTCATACTCATTAGTCAGTCAGGAGCTAGGTTGCATTTTAACAGCATGCCCTTACTTCTCAGGTTATGATGGCTACCCAAACTTCTTTGACAGCCTTATGAACTGCATATTGGAGACAGTCAATCATCATCCATGCACAGTCTACAAACCAGACCTGTCAAGTACCCAGTTCTGTCTTCCTCTCACAAAGCACACCGCAGAAAGTAAGAACAGTCATATAATGTCACCAGGAAGTGGTGATCAGGATGACTCAGGTTTTGACACTGGTGATTCAAGTGATGAGAAAAAGAAGCGGAACTTGTCAGTGGGATCCACTACTGTGAGTAGGAGATCGATTACCACCACTTCGGAGTGACACAGTACGCATGAGACTTTGGAGGTTTGTTAATGTGGCTGCCTATCCTTTTGGCCCTGATTTCCAAACTGGGTAAATTTGTATTACTGAGAAGATGCATGAATATGTACCAAATGTATAAACCTGGGTGAAAAGGTATACGGGTTACTACTGAACTAGTAGAATAATCAGATCAAAACAGAGGGTTAAGAAGGTTTAAGAAATAAATAGTATTTGCATACAGGGTGTCTGAAGTTACAGAATATTTATTGAAAAGTGTTAACAGAGTTGCATAGTAAAACTATACAGAGCTCAGACTCCAATAGTGGTATAGACAGAAAACAGTTAAAGAGATGGGTCATAAATTTGTCTACAAGTGGGGACTAGGTGGTCTAGTGTAGAACACCAAAAGGCTCAGGTTCAAGACTGGTCAGTTCCACTCTGGGTTTTTGTTATGCATTTCTTCTTCCATACTCAGTAAATGTGGGAAATGTCAGGGCCTCAGTGTTATGTCACAGTGCATGTTAAACTGTAGGTCCTTCTTCCTGCTATCATCATTGTAAGGAATAAACAGAGACTTTCCCATCTTCAGAAGTGAATTCTCTCATTCTTGCCAGATAGGCAGAGGTCAGGGAGATAAAGCAAGACCTTAATTGAAGGCAGTATAAACAGTAATGATAAAAGCCATGTTCACCATCTAATGAAGGAGATCAATTACACATTGCAGTCTGTATTGGTAGCCTCACTGGTCTGACTAAATTGGCTTAATGTTTGTACTCTTCTCAAGGCCCTGTTACATACCAACTTGTGCATGAATAGGCCTCAATGAAGAGAATGGGTGACTTGAACACAGTGTGATATAATATTGTGACATGTAGACGCACTGATTCACAGGCTGGGAGAATGCCTCAACTTTGCACAGTTTGCAGGTTTCAGTGCACTGCATGAGGCATCTGTCCACATTCATGCTTTGATCCTCTTCTCCTACAGCTAATTATCTCTTAATTATATTTGCCAATGTTTTTTATTCTCCCCTTGGCCCCTTCTTTCCCCACTAGCCCTCCCATAAAATAATTGGCCCTTTCAAGGTCTCTCTTTCTCTTCCACACCTTGTTGGGTACCATATGATGCATTAAAACAGTTCAGTCTTCACTAGCCACTCAGCTCTTTCTGTAAATATCAGTAGGAGTCAGTGGGTAGTCACTTCACCTCGAGGTGGGAGACTTCAGGGTTTTCTGAAATGTTTATACAACCCACATAGTAGATTCTAAAGGGTTCTGACGATGGTGGATGACACAGAATTACTGGGGTTTTGGACTTTTTCCATCGTTCGGAATTCTAGATAATAGAGCACACGACATTTCGGAAACTGGATCTGTTTCCGTCTTCAGGTGAGAAAGGAAGACACCTACTTAACTGGGCCCTTAGAAAGACTGGGGTGGCCAAACTGCTTTCAGAATAATCCTGTCTTCAGAGAAACTTGATATTTTTCGAGGCTTGGCTAGATGTGTGACACATTGCTTCATCTTGCTGAATATAACTGAGTGTTCGGGGATGAACAACCTTTAGAAGGGAGCAGTGTGACGCGTTACGTGACGCCCATTACTGCTACAATAGGAACGGACACTTCCATGACAACGAATATGTGGTAATTGTGGAGTTCCCGCAGTGACAAATTGTAGCAACGAATTGTCTTTGAGTAACAATGGATGAGACGAGACACGTTATCAGTGTAATCTGTAAGGAACGTCCCCGTAACAACGGACTGCCTGAACAGTGGTAACGGAACCGCGAGAAATGATGTCTGGTATCCGGTCCGCATAACCCCTTTATAAACAGAGCTTACGACATGTACAGAGCATGTAGTATTGAGAACGAGACAATCTTGGGATAACCGCCGCCAGAGACAGTTGAGATCCAGCCATGGCCAAGGATAGTTGAGATGAGTATTGGAGTACTGGGCCAGAAGTCAGGTGATACTGCAAGTGGTAATAATTGTAAGGTGTGTAAGAGTGAGTGTCCAATAAGGATTCGCTAAATCTGAGACCCATGTTAAGTTATTTGTCGCGTGACATACCCAACACATGACAGTATGTTTCTGGACATTATTCATCATCCCTTTTTTATCTTAGACAGTGTTTCAGGGACTGGATTCTGTCTCCGTCTTCAGGTAAAACCTACTCAGTTGGGCCCAGTCCCTCTCTCTGGACCTAACTGAGTGTCAGTTCCTGGCCATCCCGCTGATTTAGAAATTCTTGGAAAATGTTGAGGTGGACATAATTGTTGATGGTCATGTGGAAGAAAATAAGGTCAGTTATTTGGGCACATCATAGAGCACACTACACCCTCTCATTCTATGGATGGAGGGACTACTAGTGAATGGCTTGAGGATTTGCAACACTTCATATGTTTTTCTGTGAGTTGATATCCCAGAAGTTGAAGTCGAGCTTCATCAGAGAACCACATCATGTCCAAGATATTGGAGTTTTGGACAACAAATATTTGAAACCATTGGCAGTGAGCCACTCTTTACTGAATATCAGGAGGCTGGAGTTCCTGGACAATAATGCCACAATACAGGTGAATACATTTTTTCTTCTTCTTTTCTTTTTTCTTTTTTCTTCTTGCCATGATGAATAAGACTCGCCAGCCTTCTGCAACAGATGACGCAGTGACTTTGCAGGTGAAGTCAGCAGCCACTACTGCCCATCCTGAACCATGTTACTGGCCATTGCAGGCCAACCTGTTTCGTGCTGAGTCTCCAGGGTTTCTTAGTCACCAGTTTTCAGGATAACATTCTTTGATGGTGCTGCAGTACAGAAATGGTTTCTTAAAGCTGCTTGACACTGAGTGATCCCATAATTCAGTATAAGCATATGATAAAAGCATGTTGCTCAGTTGTATACATTGTTCTGCTGTTCAACACAAGGAGTCACATTGACGTACACGGTGCTGCCATGTTTTATTTTCAGTGGTAAATTGTTTCATGTATTATAACCATTGATTTTAGGCCTTCTTGAAGTGAATAGTCCTGTAGCATTCAAGATTTAAAATCTGCAACAGTGAATTGGAGAAGTGATGATATGGAGTAAAGCACTGGTCTTCCAAGCAGAGATCAGCAAGATGCAGTGCAGACTTTTTCTTCATTCCTTTGTCAATTTTTATCCCCCAGTATCTTAAGGATTCATTGTTAAGCCAAATATATGTATATTCACCAGCTTAATGACCGCTCTTTCTATTTAACTAACTTCTTTGCAGTATAGAGCCAAAGCCCAGTGTTGTTACTTTCAAAGCTCATCATTGGACACAATACCAATCCAATTCCATCCACTTATTGTAACAACATATCTTAATAAGATTCATACGAATGTTATCCTCCCATCTTCTTTAACTTCCAGGTTTCTTCTGATAGGTAGTGTGTGTTATTTCACCTGGATTTCAGTTTAGTAACAATCTACATCTCTTGTGTTTATGGATATTATGCATTGTCCTGTTTTTATTTAAAACAACGTTTTTCTTCTTCAGGCGGACCCTACTCTGTTGGGCCCAGTCGATAAAACTAATCCCTGTCTCTGGACTCCTGCACCAACACAAGATAGGGTATACTAACCAAGCACAGCACAAACCATCTGCAAACGTTAAAACAAACATTATAAACATCACAAAAACTCCACATGTATGTTTATGTTGGTACCATACAGGGAATTTATCTCGCTAGTGATGACATCTATTCTGATCATACTCTTGGTGCCAGACCTCATGTGTTTTTTAATGTTTGTCTTAATTCTTGCTGTGCTTGGTTTGCATACCCTATCTTGTGTTGGTGCAGATGTCTGGAGATAGGCACTAGCTCTGTTGATTGGGCCCAGTCTATGAAACTTTGTGTTTTAAATAAAAGTAGGATGATGGATAATGTCCAGAAACAAGATAGTTGTATTAATGTACTGTCACGTGTTGGTCGTTTGTCATGCGACAAAGAACTTCATGCCGGTTTGAATCTAGTGAATTTATTCCACACTCGCTCTTACACTTACACAGTTCACAATATCACAATTACTTCTGCTGCTGTACTCCCATTCACTTGATACAACTCAACTTGTAGGTGCTGGACTTCAACTCATACTGAATGCTAGTAACTCTCTGAAGGCTGGAAACCGACTGCTAAAGCTCAACTAACTCCAGCGAATGCTAGACTGCAGCTGCACTCGGTGACTGCTAGACTTCCACTGAACTCCTCAGGCATTCTGGTTTCTCTTATAAACCCTCAGCCGGACAGTGGAAAATGCACCTCGCTTCCCTGTTGTGTAGTCACTGTGTTTACTGATTACCTAGCAATAGTCTCTGCAGACGTCACAACGTAATGGAGAGGGGTGTTTACTGAGCGTTGCATAGTGATGGAAGCAGTGGGTGTGTGACTCCCTTACCTCTTCATGATAAATGTTTTCCATTTGCTGTATAATTATTTTTCTGACAGCTTTTACAATACAGTTACATTGTTATGTTCATCTCATAGTTATTTTTGGGGGGGGGGCTTCTTTCTAATGGTTCCTTTGAAGTAAGTACAAGGTAACCATTTTTATAACAATACTTTAGAGTGTATACAAATTCATTTAGTGGATGAACAGACATCTGTGATCGTTCTATGCCCTACATGAACTCCTGATTAAGAAAATTAAAATCTTTTAAATCAAGTGAAAACTCTATCTTTATTAATATTGATGTATATTTGATGGAACCATTGTAACTAGTGTTATTAGAGGAAAATGCAGGATGATATTGTAAGATCCTTCATATATATAGGTGTTGTATGTTGATTTCAAAGAATACAGTGTCATGGTGTGTGTTCTGATTTCCAAAGCAAACACACTGTGGTGGCATATAAGGGGCATGGAGATAGGCAGTCTAGGCTTTGGCATAATATACTAGTAAGTGATGAGCCGTTCTGGTTGGTTTTACTCTGTGTAAATAGCATGTGGTATCCATTTAGCTGTAGGCCAAGCGGGCCCCATAACTAGTGTCAGTTTAGTGGCAAAGCAAGAAGCCTCTTCCCATTCCAGGAATCAGTCTGTGGTTGTCTGTCCCATAGCCAGTCCCTGACTAAGCCTACAGTTTTATAATCATAAAGAGAAATTCAACAGAATTTTTAAACATTAAACCAGTTTTCTGTTGTTAATGACAGTACAGATGTTAAAATTAGGATATTTTGAAATTTAAGGCTTACTTGTGGTAAGAGACGATGAAATGCCATAACATGACACCTGGATCATCTCTTAGATATGATAGAGAATTTTGGAAGAGCAAAGGATTGGCATGAATGGCAGTGAGTGGTCTGCAATGGAATTCCTAGCAACAGGCCTCAGCACATTTTCTGTAGGTCTATGCATCACATCTAAAAATATTACACAGGATGGAAATCAAAAAGGGGTTGGAGATGTATCAGTGGTTATAAAATATATACAGATCATCCACACCATGACAAATAATAATGAGGGTGTGGAATGTGGAGAGGTGTGGGCTGGTAGAGGCAGGAGTATGAAAATGGAAAAGAAGAAATTAGTATAAAAACTGAGGTTGGATCACATCTAAAGTGGTAATGCAGATGTCTTTGGCACTGTCGTAGAGGCTGTAGGCTGTAAAAGGTCAGTGTATCCAAAAAAAAAAAACTGAGAACTTGGATTTTCTTTCACCCTTATTGAAAAAATAGTTTTCAGTCTTCTTTTCCTGAAAAATGGGATACATATTAACAACTCCTGTTTCTTTGTTTTAAACACTTATAATTAATATTTTTGTTTAAAAGTAAGGGACCATGTTTCACACCCATGCTATATTTTTATTAAGCTTGATCTTTAGTGTTTTGGAAAGCAAGTGGGATTGTATACGTGATGTGTATGTATCGACCGTCTTCTAGTGCACACAGTCTCACTTGTCACTTCACTACATGTTTTGGCATCACTGTGCCATCCTCTGGTGTGTTATTTATGTTAATTATTGCACTGCTCGCCATCATGTATCGTTTATAAAATGATTTAAAATGTATGTTCGTCATGTACTATAATAAAATTTATATATTAAAATTTGTTAAGATTTATCATCATACACGTCGTATTTCAAACTCGCGTATTATATCATTCTTCTGCTATGGGAGTTGTTCTTCCTATATTTTGTGTATACTGTGCCTTGTGTTGTGTCCATTTGTGGCTGTGTGCGTTGTATAGGTATTGTTGGATTGTATAGGTTTAGGAACTTAATAGTAGAAGCATTTTACACTAAATTTAATTTGATAGCCCAAATTGAAGCAGTTTTCAATAATGGAAATTTCTGAAGAAGAGTGAAAGTTTAGAGAGAGAGAAGGAAAGAATCAGGATACCTGTAAGGTGTGAACACAGTTTTGTACCATTTTACAATAAGAGCTCTTAACACTCTTCCTTACCACACACTGAAATAACCAAATGTGGTATCAGTATTGAATTGTCCTTGTGTTTCAGTGCAAACCACAGACTCTGAATGTGTTACCAGTTATATTCTTTGCAAAAATGACTTCATTGGAAATTTTTTCAATTCTAGTCCTACACTCTGGATCTCCTCAGAGATAGAGACTAGTATTTGCCTGTCTGTCATGTGAAATGCCTGGGGTGCATGAATCTAATCCTGTTTACTCATTATTAATTATATATCATCAATGATTCCAGTATGACATCTTATGAACTTATAATATGGGGACAGTAATAGCATCATCCTAAGATGACTCTCATTAATATGTCTTTAATATACATACAACTTCTAGACAAAATTACCAAGGTTTAATTTCTGGGAAGGGCATTGGAACCACTGCATTCAAATTGGTCCTTGACCAATCAGCATTCTTTTCGATCACCTCAATTTAGTGTGGGGTTTAATAATGCATGAAGTTACCACTCCATGCCTACTTTATGCCTCCATGTTATGTAGGTTACCACAGGGTTTGCCTAACATTATGTTAAAAGAAGTATAAAAGAGGTATACTTTTTTGTGTTAAAGATGCAGTATGTTTCTTGGAGAACTCTTGTGCTCTTATTCTATATTGTAACAGTTTTTATTCATTAGGTTCCGTGTTGGCTCAAGTAAAATATAATATGATCAAATGATTGATGAAGTGAATGAACAAATGTAACAAATAACGTTTAACTTCATAGATACTCATTATTAATTTGACTGGTAATTCTGACAGCATCCAGATGATATAGGAATTGTTCCAGAAGGTTTGCATGGTTTCTTTTTCAGTACTTACTATATGACTGCTTCAGAGTTCAAGGCTCTCAGGCCCAGTTGTTAAGAATGGAATATAGACATGAATTTTAACATAATCATGTGGAAAATAAAGAAAAGGCCCCATAGGAATCAGATCTGGAGATCTAGGGGGCCATGGTTGAACGCTTTCATGGTCAGTCCATCTTCCAGGAACTGTCTGGATCCAGTTAGAAGCAACTCTGTGTGTCATCTTGGAAACTAAGTTGCTTACAAATTGGAAAACAATGTTTTATAGTTGTGTCTTTTGTGTTGAGACTATTACAGCAGTTGTAGGATAATTAGATCATTCAGAATCATATGTACTTCATTTTTATTAATTATGTATTTCTTTAACAGGAACCAGGATAGCTCAGTCGGTATGGTGATGGGCTATGGGTGGGAGAGCCACAGAATCCAAGTGTGATTCCCAGTGGGCAGGAGGTATTTCTCTTCTTCACAGCTTCCAGGCAGGCTCTGGGGCACAAAGCTGATCACTGAACTTCATCTTTTGCCAAGATTTAGGATACATGGAGCTATGCTTCCACTCCCCCATCTGTTTTCATTGTGTGGTGCTTAATTAAGCACAGGGTCAGCACTACCTTACCTTGTGTATTTCTTTTAGTAGTACATGTTAGTGAAATGCTTGCTTATAGCTTTATGTATATATTTCACGTGAACAAAAATGGTTGTTTACTGGCCAGTGAATGGTGAGACGATATAAATGCTGTTTGTATGGTTAAGTCATTATACAGCTATTGGTACCTAAGAAAAGACACTGTTATTACTTTCATAGGCACATTTCATAACAACACATAAGTGCCTAATATCTCTTCTACATGTGTTTGTCTACATACATATAATAATTCTGTTCTGATTAAATCTATTTTGACAAAGTTGTAGGTTTACAATTCTCAACGAAATCGGATTTTGATACCAAATTTGATATATTCCTTATATCAGGGCCTATTTTTGTGTTTTAAATATATTGCAGTGTTGTACAGGTTGAAGTATGTTTTAGATAGAATTTGTAAATTCTGTTTTTTCTTAGATACACTTTTTAATGGGTCTTTTTGTTTTCAAGATGATAGCCAAATAGTAGAAGGACTTTATATGAAATGTGCCTGTTCTTACCTTTTGCATTTCAAGCATTGATGAACAATAATATTGTGAATGTAGTACAAAGAGAGTGCCTGTAGATTACAGTGAACAGCAGGTTGGCACCACTAATGTTAATTAGAAGTCATGACTTTTTGTGAAAAGTTATGTGACCAATTAATGACTGTTGGTTTTGCTATAGAGCATTGTAGATAACTTATATAAGACTGGGTGTGTGTATACAATAGTTCTTTGCAGTTTTCCAAACATGCTGTAACAACTGTATTCATTAAATATATATTATTTGACAATTTTGAGAATGTTGTACCATGGACTTTCAAGCCTCAAACTCGTCCCTCACGGTACTGAACTGTAACATTTTCTTTTGTTTGTCAATCAGGTGACATGTGAGATATTCAAAGCAGTGAAAATTTATTTTATTGTCCGGGTTATATCAGGAGTCCTTTGCGATACATCATTCACAGTCACCCTTACTTTCAAAATTATTAAATAACAACAAAAAAAAAACCTATTTATTCATCAGTCCACTTATGTCCCCATATCTTACATCCCTGATGTGTCCCATTTACTAGGCACCCTATTCATGTTATAAAAGGTCATCAACTCCGTCCAGTATGATTGATCAATGTTTTTCTCTCCTTTGTAATCTTTTATTGTAATCTTGACATGTTTCAGTCTGAGAGACCATATTCAGAAGGACATTTATCAATCACACTGGATGGAGTTGATAACCTTTTATAATATTGCTAGTGTGATGGACCAGAATGAACCAAATCATACCCTCTTTTTGTATTTTATAATTAAAAAATGGAAAGATGTCCTTTGCTGTTTTACATACTTTCTTAGTCCTGATATCTCCTTTCGACAGTATCAGAGCGTCTTCAAACAGCTCTGTACATGTTCCAACGATGGTGTGAAAGAACCAGCCTTTCCATCAATCCTAATAAGACAGTAATTATACCGTTTACTGGGAAGAGAAATATAAAGGGCCTTAAGGAACCGACCCTCTTCAATAAGACGATCCACCTCTCCAGTGATGTCAAGTACCTTGGTCTAGAATTAGACAAGGAACTGATATGGAAAAAGCAGCTGGTCACGGTCATCAATAAAGCCTATAAGGCTTTTTGGACATGCAGAAGCATGTTTGGTAAAACTTGGGGACTGCAGCTGCCCGTTGTGCACTGGATATATACTGCGGTTGTAAGACCCATAATTACATACGGTGCCACAGTATGGTGGCCCAGAGTTAAACTCAAGACAAGCAAGGCAGAACTCAGCAAATTGCAAAGGTTGGCTTGTTTGGGTATCACAGGAGCAATTCAAACATCTCCAACAGCTGCACTGGAGACACTCCTTGGACTCCCCCCACTGCATCTACAGTTGGAGGCAGAGGCCAGGGCAGGAATCTACCATCCCCAGTGCAGTGATCAATGGAAACCTAGATTCGATGGTTTCGCCCATGCATACATAACTCAGGACATAAAAAAAAACCACATTACAAAATGGCTCTGACAAAATTATACTGAGACATGTATATGAAAAACCCTTCACAGTCAGATTGCCTGACAGGAGTGAATGGGAAGATGGGTTTTGTCCCGATAGAAAAGGGGGACTGCTCTGGTATACAGATGGTTCCAAGATAAATAAGGGCAATGGAGCTGGTGTGTTCTGCAATGGCATGAGGCAAAAACCTAGTTTCAGCCTTGAGCAGTACATGACAGTATTCCAGGCAGAAGTATATGCCATTAAGGCATGTATTATGGAGAATCTAGATAGGAACTACAGAAATAGGAACGTCTACATTCTATCTGACAGCCAAGCTGCACTTAAAGCGCTTGACAAACACCAGATCAACTCAGAATTGGTCTGGGATTGCCACCAAACTCTCATGGAACTGGCCAAACATAGCAGGGTACAACTGATATGGGTGCCGGGGCATGAGGGTATTGCTGGAAACGAAATAGCAGACCAATTGGCCAAGACTGGAGCTGAACATCTGTTCATAGGACCTGAACCAGCCTGTGGCATCTCTATAGGAGTCACCAGAAAGGCAATTGAACTGGACAAATATGAATCACAAGAAATGCTGGGGATCTTTGACTGGACTCAGGCAAGCAAAGGGACTCATACGAGGACCCTCTACTAAAAGAGCGAAAGAACTGTTGAAGTCAAACAGGAACCAGCTACAGTGGGTGGTGGGACTACTTACAGGACACTGTCACCTTAAAGGACACCTCTTCGAACTGGGACTAAGTGATAGTCCCACTTGTGAGAGGTGTCAAGAAGAAAATGAATCAGCCACACGTATCCTGTGCGAATGTGAGGCCTTAGCTTATTTAAGAGTGTGTCACTTGGGTCAATATTTCATGGAACCAAGTGACCATTTTGACGTCCCCACGTACAAAATCCTACGCTTCATTCGAAGCGCAGGATTGTTGAGGGGATAATCAGAAGGGGAGGCACAATAGATCACTGTGGTCGTGGTGCAAAGGCCAAGAAGGCCCACCCCTTATACATTCATTCATTCATTCATTCATTCATTCATTCATATATAAGATGTCCATTTATTTCAGTTATGAATGTATCATTACAAAACTAGTCATAAAGCACATATCATAGAATAAGAACTATTTTCCTCTTATTCTCTTAAATATATATGGTATCAAGAAGAGATTACAAGTAACAGTTGTGGGATACATTTTAAAGATACCTATATGTTGGATCATGTACCATGCATTTTCATGTGTTGAAATGTTTTTGAGGAATTTAAGAGCTTGATTTGAGTTTCGTGCAACCAGTATTATGGTCCTTGAAGCGTGACACCATGTATTTTTGTGGTTGGGTGCCAATGTTTTGGAGGAACATGTTACCACCATCTTCAGGGTAGAAGAGTAACCTGCTGCTTTGAACTGGTGGTACCCATCTACCAAACTACGTAACGAGCGTCATATCCTGGAAGACTTTAATTTGATACCGCTGTGAGGACTCAAAATCCCATATTGGACCGATATGAACCTAATTTAAATTTGCCTGGCAGATATAATGTAGACTGAGCAGGGTTGAATGTATCAAGACAATTGCGTAGTTTCAGAGATGAAGTACGTAGACAGATAGATGTGACTTCCTGAATGCATGTATGTGCACAGACAGGGAACCTGGAATGGACATGAATCGCTTGAGTAAAACTGTGTCAATATAATGTTCAGTAGAGTGACAGTTTTATTTACTTCCCGCCACAGATTTATTTGACAGGATGTGCAGGATTCAGCTGGCGGTCCCTGTTCATGTAAATCTCATAAGTATGAGCTTAAAACAACATAACCCCCCAATTTTTACATCTCTGCTTTTGTTCATTCCCTATATTGTACTCTACCTTCCTCACAGGCTGATTGCTAAGATACTGATTGTATTCAGCCTGAAAGTTATCATTGTACCATATTTGGAATTTTTACTAGCTTATGTTTCAGTCAAATTGCTCAGTCAGTAAAGTGATTTGTAATAAAAAAGGAGTTAACAGGCAGATGGAGAAAATCTGTGTGACATTTAGGAAGATGAAGTGGTCGGGACATATTGCACAAATATGGGAGATGAGAAAAGCATTTAAAGTTTTAGTTGGAAAACTCGAAGGGAAGAGACTATTACAACATAGGTGTAGATGTGAAAATAATTTAATATTATAATATACAGAAGCTAAACCACCTTTAACTTTTCAAACAGTAGTATGTTGCTATAGCTTGTTGGGCACCCCATATTTAATCAAATTCCTTTGCATTTGGCAAATAATTGTTACGTTTATTTTCACACATGTAATTGAATCTGCATTGGAGATGGTAAGTAAGGATTTAGAAGACTCGAGGACTATATTAAGATCATTGTTGTCTACAGGTTACCAGCCTGTTGCAAAACCCCATATCTTAGAGGACCAAGGTTTTTATAAAGGGTTTTGTTCCCTTAGGCATGTTGCCTGCCATGGGTAAATCCTTTCCATCCATCACATAATACAGGGAAGAGGTCCTTGGAAGATGCTTCCTGCCAGGTCAATAGGACTTGGATTTCGCATAAGGCAGGGTCACCACTTCCTGTAGGTGGTCTACTTTTGTGAGAGTTCCAACTTTGTACCTCAACTATTTGAAGATATTAGAGCTTCTCCCTGCATTCGTCTGGAGAGACTGATGAAACATGTGAAACCTAGCCATGATTCAAATCAAGTACATTCCAAACACAAATCTGTACTGTATAGAGTGCTGCATTGACTTGCTAGCATGAAAGTATCTCATATGTTAAATGTACCTTTCCTCCCACCCTCCCATTACCAATCCATACCATTGGACAAGGCTCTGAGCCAGCTCCATCCACCTTCCAGCCTCAAAATGTAGCTACCTAAGAACCACTTTAGTGCTAACTTCCCATCTTTTGTCTTTCAGTTGACTTATATATATATATATATAAACTTTCTGAATCAATGTTTTGTATGATTTCTCCCCCATACAAGCTATATTTTCAGCCAATTCTAGAATTACATATTTAATGACTATAGTTTATGTAATTAAATCACCACAAGATGTATAAAACAATGTTTCTGTTTATGTACTGTCTTAAATTACCAAATTCATGCCTATTTTGTTGACATATTCCTCAGAATGTGACAGACCTACAGGCTTCCTTAGACACTTGGAACTAATGGTCTTGGGTGCAGTGTATATGCAATAATATGAATGTCGAAACCACACAAACCATCAAGGAGGCAATCACATAGTATTTGAAACACAAGTTTGGTAATAAAATGTGGAAAATTACAAAAACATCTGAGCAGATGATACAGGTTGGGATTCATAATGAATACATGAAGAGCAGAAGAAAAGTGTTTTTACCACACATAAAATGTAGATTCTGTGTTAATTTATATTGCTGTACTGACTCAGCACAATAAATAGGTCCTTTGTTTGGATGCAGTGCAAGTAAAACATGATAGTCAGAAAATCGCTACAATTTGTTGCTGTTACAGTTTTAACGCTCACTGAAATTAAAATATAATACAGTGACTCATTTCAAAGATACTTTTCACGAGACTGGGATTGTCATAACTTTGGGTGTTCTACAAATTTTTGGGGCTGTAAGTCAACCAAATTTGCCTGATTTCGGTCTGTGTATATCTCATGTGAAACCGTCACTGCATTGTCTCATCTATCGTTTGTCGTAGTTGTAATATAACCTATTAATCAATCAGTGAACCAGACCAACAATTTTTGTTCTTACGTTTATGCATATTGGGTTTAATTAGAATCCTTCCCCAACCGCGGGGTTACGTTCCTGAAGACCATTGCCGGTCACAGTGGATTACTGTATATGTCGTTTGTTTAATTCCCTACAGTTGCATAACTTAAAGGGTCTCCTCGAAGATGACTGAAATCCGAAATCAAGTCTTATGCAAATCGCCAATTATTCCCTTTTGTTTTAGAAATATATGTGACGGGCCAATAATTGTTGTTTGGATTGTACTTGTGACTGGCGCGCCATGGATCGGCGGGGATTTGAAGCTTCGCACGCTGAACGCGGGAAAGTCAGTCTTCGTTCGATTCGTGTCCCTGCTGGTTGAATTCGTTGGTGTAGTTGGCTTTTTGAGCTCTTAACAGTATTGCGTATTCAGTAACGGTGCAGGAATATTTTCGGGTGTTCTGTTACAGGGATAGCTCTTTTTCTAAAGTTTGTTGTCGTGATCATGCTGCTCGTGTTTGAAGGGTTACATCCAGTAGGCCGTTCTTGCCCTGACACGAGAGGCCTTTTGAATTGTGAAACAAACGGCATATTTACTGTTCATCTCGGTTTTATTTTGTAAGTGTGTAACGCCGTTGTGAAAGTTCAACAAATAAATACGTAATTTTTTCCTACTGCTGTCTTGTGCGTAATAAGTGTGTCAGCACGACCGTCAGATAAATGAAAGTTTTCCGTGCGTACAGCTTTTGCGATTTGTTTACTGCGGCACGTGATTATCAGTATTTGCTTTGTATATCTCAGATGCACGCGGATCATGTTGCGTAATCAAAGAGTGTTGATTGTTTGAAAATGGTCGTGGTAAACTTTACATAAGAAAATTACCAAAGTGTGCTTCAATAATGGATAAGGTTATACCGCATCGGACGATTATAAAAAGGTAAGTCATCTACTACGTCTTTGTGTGTGTGCTAGTAGCGCAAATGGAAGTGGAAATAAAAACACGCCTTATAGTGTTGAGTAACCTAGGAAGTAGGCCCTGTGTAGTATCTGTGGTATAAAAACTGCAGTGGTGGCAGGTGTTTTGAGAGAGTTCATGTTAAGTATTAGTTTTAACTCGAGAAACTGGGAGCATGAAAATGTAAAAAGTGTTAAAGACCTAATTATCGTCTCAAACTGACTTGAACTCGGGATGCCAATAATACGTATCAAAAGAGGCTTCTCATTATAATTGCGTGTTCTCACTCCTCCTCCTCCTCTTTCCATTTTTTCTACTGGAAGTCACACTCCATAAATTGGACTGTCAATAATGAGAACTGAAGAGCAAATTAATTTTGGCAGCTTTGAATAGAAACGCATCGTTATAATCAGGGCTCCAGAAATGAGCTTGCCCACTCGCCAAGGTTACTTAATGGAGACTAGTGGCGAGTACATTTTTAGTCTTGGCCTAATGTATTAAATATTTGATAAACAAATACTTTATTGTTAGGTGCAAGATACAGAAAAGGAATTTAAATTGTATTACTCTGTTTCCTGACCTTTATTATTTATTCAAGGTTCAAATTTTAATTTTTCCTGTAAAAAGATTTGTCAGAAGCATACTGCGAGACTGAGGGCGAACTGATATTCTTCAGTTGCTACTGGAATAAAGTCGCAATTCTAGAGCCATGGTTATAAATGTTAAAATGTATTTTTGGTTTTCTGTTCTCCAAACAAAACGAGTTTTACATTTGCCGTTTCATGATGTCTGTAAGTGACCACATTTTGAAACAGAGTTTGGAACTGAATTTCCTTTTGTGCCATCGCTAATCGTTAAGTAAGTTTTGTAATTATGACTGTATGCTTGAATTCGAAGACATGTGAGTTCCAGGTTTTGGATTTCACAGTTGTTATGCGGTGTGGTGAAATAGTTTAAGTAGCAACCGGATAGCATAGTCGGTAAAGCGACTGGCTACGAGCTGGACAAGCGAGGGGTCGGAGTTCGAATCCCGATAGGAACAAGAATATTCTCTTCTCCACGTCGTCCACCCAACCTCCTATCCAATGAGTACCGGGGCTCTTTCCCAGGGGCAAAGCAGCCGGGGCGTGAACCTGACCACTGACCTCCAGCTAGTGCCGAGGTCAAGAAAATATGGATCTATGCATCCACTCCCCACTCGCCTCCATGGCGTAGTGCTTAATTAGTTAAGTTAAGCGAGTGTTATATGCGTAGAACAAAAAGAAAACATACCTTCAGTGGCAGCAGTTCCGTACTGGCGCATTCTACGAACTTCTCCATTCGACAGTCAATCTTGCTGTAGCGCACTGCACACATGTTTGCGAGTGGTTGTGTTTTACTCCACTTACATACAGCCTACTTCTATAGCCTTAGGCCTCGTTATAGACGGAGTGTCAGGAGGTGGGAAAGTAGTGTCTTGTCAGCACGATTCGCACTAGGTAAAGTACTCCTCACCGACTGTGTTAGCGATGTTCAATGCCGTCTGGAAAAAACAAGGATATAAATAACGGAGGAGCAAACATATGACAGTTACAGCCTGCAATTTGCATTCCATATCATTCAGGGACGAGAATGACACTGTTACCGAGGTGCTGAAACTTCCGGCACAGCCAACGTTTAACAGTATTTAGTACTTATTTATTCCGTAAAACATTTTTGTATGTCTATATTTAATCGTATTCTACGTAACTTTATTTGTAAGGAGATATATTTCGAGGAGTGGCGTCATCGGCAAAACTTTATCATTACTGGGTAAAAGGTGAAAAATAGTAATGTTGTCCCTTGCACTACGCCATGAAGACGTATGGGGGACTGGATGTATAGATCCACATTTTCTTGACCTCGGCACTAGTTGGAGGTGAGTGGTCAGCTTCACGGCTCGGCCGCTTTACTCCCGGTAAAGAGCCCCCGGTACCCATTGTATAGGAGGTTGGGTGGACCCCAGAGCCAGTCTGGACGATTGAAGAAGTGAACATTCTTGACCCTAACGGACTCGAACTCCGACCCCTCGATCGTCCAGCCCGTAGCCAGTCTCTATACCGACTGCGCTATCCCGGCTCCTATCATTGCGTTCCTGATTAAATTAAGCATGGTGCAGTGGACGGAAAATGTAGTACCCATGGGGGATATGAGAAATGCACCCAATATTCTAGCCGAAAACTCAGAAGAGAAACCTAGACATAGATGGGAATATAATATTTAACTGTATTTGAAAGGGAAAAGGGGCAAGGGTTTGGAATGGATTTATCTGGCGTAGGTATGATGCAGGGGCGGCCTCTTTGAATTTGGCATTGGTTAACTGCAGCCTATAGTGAACCGGGCCACGACCGCCTTCTTGAAATCCTCAGACTCTGCGCTATCACCATTTATGATCATTCTTCTGTCTCAATCTACATTATAGCCTATTCAGTCGAAACGGCATTGTGAAACAACTTGTATCAGCTGTTCTCTGAACGATTTCAAAGCAAAGTATTACGAATAATAGTTAACGCACCGTGGTATGTGCCGAACACGGTACTACACAAGGACCTAGATGTACCAACAGTACGAGAGGAAATTAAAAAAAAACAGCAAAAAGTATAAAATCAGACTCCAGGCCCATCCGAACGACTTGGCACAAAAACTGCTCGACGACGAAGGGGAAATCAGGAGGCTCAACAGATTTAAACCATCAGATTCGAATAATTCAACACTTAACTGCATATCACTAAGCAGTTAAAATAAGTATTGAGCATGTTCATTGGAACATGCTCACCACGACAAGTTCTCTTTCCTTTTTTCTATATGTAAACCACAAAATGTACTTATTATCCACACTTAATGGATAGATTGTATAATTATTGGAGTTAAAAAAAAAAAACTGTTCTCTGAAATGCATAAGGCCTATATCTGTCCGTAATCAGTGGCGTAGGTCGCTTCTCATCGAGCTGTGGGTTACGTAAATTTCTTTTCATTTAGTTTCTTTTGTAGCTTTTGCGCCCAACACTCTTGCTCTTAGCTTATGCAGGCCATAAACAAGTTTATGGCCTCTGGCGATCAGCTTCGGGATTCGATCAAGGGATCTTCGTTTCTTCTTCTTCATCTTCTACTACTACCTTTCGTATTAGGCCTTCTGGCCTATTCCCATCGCAGTTAACCTGGTACTATTTTTCTCTACAGACATTCGGTAGGACTCCTTGGACGGGGGATCAGCCGCATCGCAAAGCTGCTACCTACACAGGACAACATAAACACAAAAGAAACGCGGAGAGACGTCCATGCCATATATGGGATTCGAACCCACGATCCCAGTGTTTGAGCGGGCGAAGACAATTCATGCCTTAGACCGCGCGGGAATTGTGATCGGCTTCCATCTACTTCTCATCCTCTATTCTTCTAGTTCAGTAAATTTTCTAGTTATTGGTTTGACGGTGGGGTTGGTTTTCCGGAAGGTGCAGGAACGCTTGTTCACCGCGTTAAGATTGACTCGAGATCCACCCATTTCCGATCCACTGGATATCGGACGCTATTTCTCCACGGTTTTGGCGGATGGATGGCGAATAGTTTCTAATAATGTTTGATAGTAAATTTAAATACTACTACGGTGCACGTATAACCACAGTTTCAAACCCATGGACTGCCCAACTACCACGAGGAAACTTTTCAACGATAAATTTATATGTTCACAAACAAAATGTAGAGCAATAATCACCAATGTTATCGTGCCATTTGCAACTGAACAGATTCTTCAAACGCTAAAAGAAGCTCGTTTCATTTTGACTCATCTAACCACCTGGACGAAAATTTAGTGCCCCTGATTGTTAGATATTTTCACATAGAAAAATTGTGATGGTCAAGGTGCTAGAGTTAGTTAATTGTGGTGGTAAAACTTCAGATCTGCTGCCTTCTTGTGTGTTAGAAGTGTTACAGAAATTAGATAGTTATTAGTATAATTGGAATGATCAAGTCAAGGAGGATGAGATTGGCGGGGAAGGTAGCACGAATGGGAGAGAAGATTGATGCATATAGGATATTGGTGGGAAAGCTAGAAAGAAACAGGCCACTAGAAAGACCAAGACATGGGTGGGTGAGCAATATTATGTTGAGTTGCTCAAATCATTAAGATTTGGAACCAGAAAACCCCGTGTAACGCGGTCAACAACAGAACTCCGTTACTTATTAGCGAAGTTCTCAATAATCATGACAACGGAGGAAATATTGAAGACGTCTCCTAGGAAACAGATACAGGAACGGGCAGTTACATCAGAGACGTAAAAAGAGAACCCTTCAAGGAGGTTACAATTAATATTTTGCTGGACATTATCCATCATCTTGTCTATTCTAAAAAACAGTATAATTTCTATTAAAAAACACAACGTTTCGGGAACTGGATTCTGTCCCCGTCTTCAGGTAAAACCTACTCAGTTGGGTCCAATAGAGGGAGATAGGGGCTAGCTCTGTCTATTGGACCCAACTGAGTAGGTTTTACCTGAAGACGGGGACAGATTCGTTACCGAAACGTTGTGTCTTTAATAGAAACTAGACGGTTTTTTAGAACAGACAAGATGATGGATAATGTCCAGCAAAATATTAATTGTAACAATTTACCATCATCACAAACTTTTAGATCTTACCTTCAAGTAGGTGTTCTCCGTACGGTTAGACCGAAACCTACTTCAGAGAGAGCGAGAACTGACCAAGACCGTAACTCTCAAACGGTAATAATTAATATCTGGTTAGCCCCAGATGGGACTCGACACCAAGACTTACTGACCGACCGACCGACCGTCAGTCGCAATGTGACTTTGACTTAAAAGAAGACGGAATACGACAGAAGAATACAGAAGGATAAAGAAGAGAAGAGTAGAGGCTAGTGCAAGATCCAGACAACAGTGAGAAATTCGTTATCCAGAAGGAGTCAAATGTGTGAACTGCTGTAATCAAGTGAAATTGTTATAGAGACTCCTAATTAATCCAATCAATCAAATATAGAACTCACAATATCAGTCATGCGTACCCCCCTACACGTGACAGTATTAAAATATATCTTAGAGAAACAGGATGGAATAATTGGATTAGATTGATCTGGCTCAGGGTATGGACCAGTAGAGGGCTCTTATGACCTCGGTAATGAACCTTCGAGTTCTATAAAGTGGCGGGAAGTTTTTGAGTAGCTGCACAATTGACGGCTCCTCAAGAAGGGCTCAGCTCTGTGAGTGAGTGTATTATTATGCGTTTTTTGCGTGGTGTGCATGAACTAAACG
Source organism: Cryptotermes secundus (assembly GCF_002891405.2). Lineage (NCBI taxonomy): Eukaryota > Metazoa > Arthropoda > Insecta > Blattodea > Kalotermitidae > Cryptotermes > Cryptotermes secundus. The sequence goes on from NW_019744115.1 coordinate 359,547, forward strand.
CAGACAGGGCTGGTCGTGTGTGTGTCTATCTGCCTGCTATCATGTTTCTCAAGAACTTTTTTCAAATTTTATTATTATATGGACGCACGCCGTTGGAAGCTACCCATAACTGGAAGCGGTAATGCAAACATTTTTTCTCTCTCCTTTACTAACAGTCAGATTGTAAAATCTATAAGTCAGTGTGCTGATTGGTGTAGAATTTAATAACTATTTATTGTACACTCTTCTGGCGTGTGCGGAATAAACATCCAGTGATGTTTTCCCCAGTTGGTTAGATCTGATGGCCAACTTCTTTTGAGTCTCCGGTTTTCATGAGGTTGTAGTAGTGGTTGAAGAAGTGGGTTGGAGTGATTTTCTAGTTTGTTGAAGTACTTGGTGCTGTTTTCACGGATGACTTCCGTTACATAAGGAGTTTTTAGATCTGTATGTAGGGTGAGCAGCGACACACACACACAGGGAGCCTGCACAGAACAATACATGAACGGTGCTGAAAACAATAAATAGCCGCTGCAACACGTGTGGACACAGAGCTGGTATCCCTGTGATTTAAAACTTTAAATTTTGAATTTTAAAAGTTATAAAATTTTAAATTGGAATTCTAAAATCAAATTGACGAGCGTATGTTGGCGAGATTTTAAACAAAACTGACAGGCTGGTGTTTTAGATTTTAGATTGTGTGCAGTGTGACAGCTACGTAGTGAAAAATACACCTGATGATGGCCGGTTACGGCCGAAACATGTAGTGTAGAAGAAGAAAGAACAAAGAACTACAACCAAATAAATTGTTGCATTCACGACGGCATTTGTATTATTACATATAGAAGTGTATAGTGCAACAGGATGCTTAAATATAATATAGTTTCCGAGGACTTTTGAAACTGTAGGTAGAAGGCTTATTGGTCGGTAAGATGTGACGTCGGTTGGATTTTTGCCTGGTTTCAAGATCATTATGATTTGGGCGATTTTGAGCGGACGAGGCCAATAGTCCAGTCTAAGTATGGCGTTGAATATGTATAGGAAACTTATTTGGCTTTTTCTTGGTAAATGTTTTAGTATTACGCCTGTGGGGTTATCATGGCCTAGCGCCTTTTTTTACTTAAGAGTGTTTATTGCTTCTTGCATTTCCTTTAGGGTAAAGAAATTTGGTCGTTGGTGTCTTTGTATGGGTTCATTTAGAAGTGAGTTTACTTCTTGTACTTGATTGTTGTGTGGAGTGAATACTTCTTGCAGATGTTGTGCAAATAGGTCAGCCTTTTCTTTGTCTCTTCTTGCCCAGTTTCCTGGGGGTGATGTGAATTTGCGTATTGGTGGTGATGCTGATATGGGCTCTCTTTTGTTCTTTATTGGTTTCCAGATGGAATTTTCTTGTCTTGTGAGGCATGCGATGTAGTTCTCGAGTGATTCGTTCTTTAGTTCTTGTAATTGCGTTTTTAGCTGATTGCTGATTTTGTTGTATTTTGCTCTCTTTTCCGGAGTGTGAGTCCTCTTCCAGGTTGATCTAGCTTTTCTCTTTTCGGCTATTAATTTTTTTATTCTTAACGGTATGTTATATATAGGGTTCTTTGGATCATTTAGGGGGGTTGCTGTTTTGGCGGCTACTTGTAGTAGGGTGCTGAAGTTTTTACATTCGTTAATACGAACATTAGGGACAAACTTGTGAGCTGGGAACGACCTTATCCCCTTTTAATATGGAGTCATGGAATTTTGTTTTTTCTTTTCGTAAAATATAACTATTTGTAAAATATTAAAGGCAACATTATCCCTGAAACAGGCCGTGAAAGTCCATTGTGTTGTGAGACGTCGAAGCTCACACATTTTCTACGCAGTCGGCTCACACATGGCGGTGAGGTTGTCAGCTTTATGCGCCGGCCACCCTTTACCCCCAGGAAGATTCCTGGTACTCATTTCTGCTAGAGTCTGGGTCGATCCCAGGTCCACAGTGCAGCTGGAAGGATTAAGTAAATTGAAAAATCCAATGACATCTGGAATCGAACCAGCGACATTCTGGCTTTTATCGTAGCGTCTGGGCCGTGTCATAGCTCAGGCGGTTAGTCACCGGTTTCCCGCCGCGGCGGCCCGTGTCCCGAGGCGAAGTCATGTCATGTGAGATTTGTGGTGAACATAATGGCACTGGGGCAGGTTTTCTCCGAGTACTTCGGTTTCCCCTACCAATTCTTATTCCACCGACTGTTTCACGTTCATAATCATCATTTATCATCCGGAGCTGGTACAGTAGGTCAATTAGTAACTGACGCACCAGTGGACTCAGTCTCACACCACCCCAAGAACCGCCCCCCCAAAAAAAAACTAGCGTACTAGCCAACTACTCTACCTCGTGCCACTTTTGTAAAATGTAGTTTTTGGTGTGATAGTGATAGCGAATGAACCGTTGTAGTTCAAGTGAAATTTGTTATAGAAATAGATCACAAACATGCCTACAAATGTTTAATAAATATTGTTTCTAAATGAACAATTACAAACATGACAAGGATGTGAATTGCTGTTGTTGTATATGACAAAGAACGAATGTGGGTATGGTGTACAACTTTCCGATCTTGTTACTATCTCATCATGAAAGACACTGTTGTTGAAATCAGGTCAGTGGTCCCAACATGAAATTACCGGGCAATTTACCAATCATGGGAAAGCCTCTCATGACTGGTGTATCGCATGATGCCGCCTTGCCGGAAGCAGATGTGCGAACCGGGCGATGGAAGAGCTCATGACGGCCGTGTTGGCTGGATGTGTTCTCTGTGGGAAGGGAACAAGACGTTCAACAAACTAACGTGACACATGTTGCTTAAATCCTAGCTCACATCAGTACGGATTCAATTATTTGGTCAGGCCATATTTCTTTGGCTTACCAATGTGTCATCCTCCTCGTGACTTATAATTACATACACGCTCAGAGATTCCATCTGTTTAGTCAGTTATAATGGATTGCTTTATCATTTAAATTAAATAAATATTTATAATTTCTATTATAAATTATATAGATTGAGGTATCTGGGAATAAAGTATTATGGATAATATTTAGACCGAAATTGAAGGAAGTTACAGAAGGGCAAAGGAAAATACGTAATAATGAGTTTCATAACTTGTATTCTTAAAAAAAAAGGCAAAGCTATCTCTGTAACAACCCATGAAAGCCCATACAGTTGTGAGACGTCGAGGCTCCCGCATTTTCTAGACAATCGGTTCGCAGATGGTGGTGAGGTTTTGAGCCTTACTTGTCGGCCGTCCGTCCGTTATCTCCCATGAAGATTCCTGGTACTCATTTCTTTTAGAGCCTGAGTCGATCCCAGGGCCATAGTGCGGCTGGAAGGATTAGGTCACTTGAATAGTCTAATGATTTCATTGGGATTTGAACCCGCAACATTCCGGCTTGTAGCATAGCTCCTCAACCAACTACGCTACCGCGTGCAGTCGAGATAAGTGGGCCGTGTAGCACGCATGACAGAAATTGGGAAATTATTACAAAATTTGTGTTGGAAAGTCACTTGGGAGACAAATGGAAGGATAATGTTAAATCGAGTCGTAGGAAGAATAAGATGTGTGGGTGTAGACAGGATTCAGAATGATTAGGATACAGTCCGTTGACGGATTTTTGTGAATTCATTAATGTGTAGTACCACTGGGTTCTGTAAGACCTGGATATTTCTTGAACAACTGAATACCTCAAGTAGATACTGTAGGATTCTGGCGATGGTGTATAACACACAGAGATACTGGGTTTTCGGACTTAGTGCGGACGATGGATAAAGTCCGAAAAGCCAGTGTATCTGTCTGAATACCTCAGACTAATTATGAACTTTTAAAGGAAGGGCCTGTACCATACGTTAGTGGTTACTGTCGAATTTTCTCATTCCTCTTATACAGCTTTATGTCTGTTGAACAGCGTTTGTAAATTTGTTTGCTTGTTATTAAAATTAAAACCATCACGTTTTTGACGAAACAGGATAGCTCAGTCACTTAGAATGACTAATGGGCTGAGCAACCAGAGTTCAGTCTTGGCGGAAGCAAATATTTCTCTTCACCTTCACGTCCATACCGGCTCTGAGACCAACCAAGGTTTACTGTAGGCTCTTTTCCGAAATACAGCGCCTGAAGTGTGAATCTGGCCATTCGCCGTCCAGTGCTCATGTTTTCTTATGCTAGTGGGGTGGGGCGTCAGGTAGCACGAATGGGGGAGACGAGGAATGCGTATAGGATATTGGTGGGAAAGCCAGAAAGAAAAAGACCACAGGGAAGATGAAGGCGTAGGTGGGTGGACAATATTAAAATAGATCTTAAAGAGATAGGATGGGATGGTATGGATTGGATAGATCTGACTCAGGATAGGGACCAGTGGAGGGCTCTTGTGAACACGGTATAGAACATTCGGGTTCCATAAAATGCTGGGAAATTCTTGAGTAGCTGCAGAATTGGCGGCTCCTCCAGAAGGGCTCAGCTCCATGAGTAAGTAAGTGGGGTGGGACTAAGTCCCTTGTACTGCGGCCACTTCTGCCCTACTGTACCAGCCCCAGATGATAGGTGAGGGTGATTGTGGAGCAATTGGTGGAATGAAGATTGGCAGGGGAAACCGAAGTACTCGGAGAAACCTGCCCCAGCACCACTTCTTCCACCACAAATCCAGGGATCGAACCCGGGCCACCACGGTGGGAAGCCAGCGACTAATCGCTTGAGCTATGACGCGGCCCAAGTACTGATGTTAATAATATGTGGAGGTTTACCTCCACTCGCTGTGTACTTTCTTGTGGTGTGGTTCTTAAGCATGACGGCGACTGTATTTTCGCCTTATAGTAGAACTGGATTAGGTTTATGGCTCGTTTAATGGCTTCACGACCACTAGGTTTCAAAGGATGCAGGTCCTCTGTTCGAAACTGTGCCTGACGGACTGGACACAGTGGCTGGTCATGGTATAGATTGCTACTACATAAATGACATGGGTTTTAGGCCGTGTGTTTAATACATCCTAATGAGGACTCCATAAATAGTCTCGCCACTCGTTACAAGCGAGTTTACGGAGACTGGCGGTGTGTGCGTTAAAATTGAATAAACAGAAGATTTACTATGACCTATGAGGTGCAGGAAATAAATTAAAGCATGATACAGCCTATAGACTATAGACTATATAGATAAGTGCATTTTGCTAATTACTAGTAGATTCTGTTACAGGAGTCTTACTTCTAATTATATGGAAACCCGTGGTCGGTTGAAGCAAAGCGCATGCATTGATCAGGCTTCGAATCCCGATCTACGCGGTTCTAAGACTTCGACGTCAACGATAAAAACTGCAGAACTCGTTTCTGTTTTCTCATGGAACACTGAAAGGTACAGTCGGTCCGTTCTAAAAAGAGAAAAATACCTGCTATAAGTTGATAAGCCGTGATGATAATAAAATCGGTGGTAGGTAGGCCGCATGTTGCGTGCTAGAAATGGATACGTCCGTATTAGAACTGGCTTTACGAATTTATGGAATTTTCACAGGAATTATTGATTTTCTATTTGATTTATTTCAGTACCTCATGTTTATTTTCTCGTATATTCATAATTTTTTTCCTTTGTGGCGTCATTTCTACGTCTCGAAAAATGTGAACAGAACTCATAAAGGTCGCATGTGAATTTGTAATCGTTCTTTGTTCAGCCCTGTTCGTGTAGCAGTAAAGTGTAAATTAAACAGGTAACAAAACACAGGCTACATCATACAGTGCGCCTAACACGACCTTCTTGTTGAAATGGACTTACTGACGAACTAACAGGCTGAACCCATATCGACCTTTTAGTCGTCGATAGTTTATTCAGCTACTTCATAACTACTGTGTTATGACAGTTCATCACAGTCAACGCGAGAAGCCGCCGTTGAACTCAGAAGCTAGTAACCGGTAGCTGTCTGCCTGCCACTTTCTCTGTGGCAGGATGTTCGAAGTCTGGCTGTTCTTGCTATATTTATGGATTCGCAAATCTTTACATCAGTCTAACTATTAACGACTCTTGAAGAATTGTCAGGTATCGGAACGCGCTTGTGCCTTGGTGGCTGTTTCAAAATCTCTGCGGTATTTCCGTTAACAACCCAATGAGCAAGCAGTAAGCTAATAACGGAGTGACGGATCTGTACAGAATTGAACCTGGATGACGAGGAATGACGGCGAATGGGAATAAGCTCGGTTGCAGATTAGCACAACCTGTCAATAATGGGAACGAAACGTCTGGACGTAATCGAATAAATCGATTAGTTAAACCATCGAAGTCTACTTTTAAAAAGAAGTCTATTAATTCAGTGTAATGATACATTCCATGCAAGTGTTTCGCTTCTGGATTACTTGCAGCTGACAGAACCAGTTTTATTATTTGTTTGTTTGCGTCTTAATATGAAAATCATGACCACAAAAAGAACAAAGATTTGGTATTTGTTTAAGTCAATAACTTTAACTGAATGTAGGTTATGTGAAGAATTTAAGCGATCAAATAACATTTTTGCTTTACGAGAAAATTGCGTAAAGAGGAATATATTTTCGAGGATACCTATAGTTTATTTACGAACCATAAGCAATAGAAGACCGCTTTTGTAGTCTAATGGTCAGAGTTCCTGCTTACAAATCCAGATGTCCCGGGTTCGATTCCCGACGCTATCAGATTTTTTTCTGAATAGTAGTGGGTCTGAAATGGGGTCCACTCAGCCTCGTGAGGACAATCGAGGAGCTATTTGAAGGAAATAGCCACTCCGGTCTAGAAAACCGAGATTAACGGCCGTGGGGATTCGTTCCGCTGACCACGCATCACCCTCTATCCGCTAAAGTTGGCACTAACTTCGCCGACAAGCGGCGGTCGCTCGGTCAGTATAGTTCGCTTGCGGACTGAAACCACGGAGTTTGTTTTTGTTTTTTGAGCAATAGAAACTTCAACGTATAATAACATTCTTTGTGTTACGGATGTATTTATGTGACATTTTCCTCAGTTTTTACAGTATGTAAGTGGAATAAGAAGAATGAGAACAGTACTGCTAAATGGATAAAGGAGTCGATTCAAAATAATCGACTACTTCGTTAATGACTTAAATTGGCGTCCGTTCTAGTCGTTCCAACTTTTGCTATCTTTCGACCAGAAGTAGTCAGTCAATCAATATTTAGGTGCTATTAGCAACTAATTTTCGAATCCCACTCAGGGCATGGATGTTTAGTTTGTGTGTGTGCGTTTTTCTGTGTTTGTATACAGGTAGAGGCCTTGCGACGAGCTGATCACCCGCCCAAGGAGTCCTACTGAATGTGTAAGATTTAGAAAAACCGAAGTGAACGGAGAAGTTCATGGAGGTAGGCCTAGGCCCACTGGGGCTCTAGTGTCAAGGGGAGGGGGATTAGCAACTAATTAGGGTTCCCATCGCTACAAGTTATAACCCGTCGATCCTGCAGTCTGGAGGGTCACAGTTCGGAGATGAACCGGGGAACTGACCATCTTTAGTTTTACTTTGTGCTTTCCTTAATTTATATAGAAGGAAACTTGGATAGTTCGATGAAGCGTGGCACTTCAGTTTTTCCCGTTGTTCTTCAAAGTCCACAATGCCAACCTATCACACAAATTTATAGCTGATACGACGTCGTTAAATAACTTACGGTCAAAATATGGCTCATGTAATTATTATCGAGACTGACTGTTAGTTTGTTTTTCGAGTTCTATATTGTTGCGGCTCATAATGCTGTGTAATATTGTGGCACATTTGCGCAAAGCAAGAACTGTGGAGACAGAAACAGCCGTTGCTAAGTAATGGTCCGCGCACACGTAGCGGAGGAACGCGTTACATATGCTGTGCCGTCAAGCAACAGTAGAAGAAGTCTTGCAAGCGACGCTCTCTGTAGGTCCGCGCCGCGCTTGTTGCTACGCAGCTGTGCGGCAAACATCTCAGCAGCAGTGAATCAACGCCATAAATAGAGGAATAAGTTCAGTGATTATTGAACAAGGAGTTCAGTGAAGTGAGAGAATTCGTGTGCTTACGAGAGGCAGACGAGCAACCTAAGTAACTGACTATCTGTTGTGTCTAGTGGAAAATATGTTTTGTATCGAAACTGCAGAAAGTAAACTGTCTTCGAGATAAGTCAGCCACACCAGGTCTTGACTGGATTTAGTGATTTGAACGAAATGTGTTTTAGACAGGGTGGTTTTTACTGATTTCGCTTTACGTGAAATTTGGCGAAAGAGGTATCGGTGAAGTTTGCCGCCCGGCCGCGGCTGTGTGAAACAACAAGCGGTGAATCTGGGTGTACACCAAGATGGCGGACTTTCCAGAATCGGGATTTCGGAAATACTGGAGACAGGAGCTATCGTCGCTGAAATCTGAATACCACGACATGACATAACGAACAAGTATCCAAGAGCAGCTTCTATACTACGTACAAGTGCATAAAGTGCTAGTGACATTGAAATCCTTGCCACATGCACATCGGTTAGAGTGGGGGAAAGCTCTCAGTGGACACCTACTGAGAACAGTGGGGAAGGGAACAGCACAATTTTGCAACTTTTTGGATGGGAATCCTCTTTTCAGCGCTCTCTACGACATGAACACGGCAACACTGAAATACCTGAAGGCCGCCTTGAAAGTGAATGCACTGGCCAGACAAAGTGGAGCAGTGAAAAGAACCTCATTGGCAGCGGCCCAGAATGATGACTTCCAGGAAATAAAGAGACACATGAGGCATATCTCTAATGGTACCTCAGAGACAGCAAATAAATCGACTGAATCAGTCCCAATATCCACAGCTGTCAAACAGCCTCCATAAACAGCGCCAACTCGCAACTTCTTCGCACCCCTAAGAACTAATGACATGGACACGGAGGCTAGTGGAGCAGAGAACATTTTACCGGAGCAGGAGGCTCCCAGAAAATCAGGTAGGCCGCCACCATTAGTGATGACTTCTACCACAAATCTAATTCAACTTCAAAGCGACCTAGAGGAACACGTCAAAGGAGAGTACATGTTCCGAAATACACGAGATGGAAATCTTATCATAACAAAAGAAATGGAATATTCAGCCATGAAATTCTAGATGCAGAAAGATAATCTCCAGTACTTTACCTTCTGTCCAAATTCTGAAAAGCCCTTCAAGGTAGTAATGCGCCACCTTCTCCCAGATACGCCAGCGGAAGTTATTTCCAACAGCCTTGAGTATCTAGACTTCAACGTCATCAACGTGAGGCAGTTGACGATCAATCGAAGAGCACGGAATGGACAGACCTACGTGGAATCCATCCCGCTTGTCCTTGTTATCTTAACAAGAAACGTAACATCGCGAGAGATATTCAAGCCAAATACTTAACCATATTATTATCAAGGTAGAGCCAAACAGAGTTCAGAGTGGCCTTACGCAGTGCTACAGTCTGGGCCAACTGCAAGCAACCCCCTCGATGATTGTGGTGCGGTGGTGGTGACCCCGAGAAGACGAATACAGAATTTACGCCGAGTTGCTGCAGTTGCACCCCAGAGGAAGGAGAGAAAACTCATCCGACGTCATATCGAGGATACAGCCATGCGAAAGAAGAACTGCAAAGGAAGAGAGCACAGTGAACTCCCAGTGGATCCTCTGGGAAGACGTTCTTATCTAGGTTCACCTCACCAGAGCAGCCCTACGCAGCTGCACTGCGTCAAGACAATCAACACCAGCAACCAAAAGGCACTGCAGACAGAAAGGAAAAGTGTCCGGCACCCCGTGCATCAGTATCTGCCGCAACAGGAATTTCAGAAAACAGGCCTGTCAGTACAGGCTCCCAATTCGTCTAACTGTGACACTGTAGCCACTATAGTGCAGCAGCAGGTGCCACAACAGGAATTTCAGAAAACAGGCCTGTCAGTACAGGCTCCCAGTTCGTCTAACTGTGACACTGTAGCCACTACAGTGCAGCAGCAGGTGCCACAACAGGAATTTCAGAGAACAGGCCTGTCAGTACAGGCTCCCAGTGCGTCTAACAGTGACACTGTAGCCACTACAGTGCAGCAGCAGGTGCCACAACAGGAATTTCAGAGAACAGGCCTGTCAGTACAGGCTCCCAGTTCGTCTAACAATGAGACTGTAACCACTGTGGTGCATCAGATCGTGACAGAGTTCAGTGGAACTGTGTAACAAGAGGACAGAATAATGGTCATTAAATTAATTTAATGCTGCTAGAATTCAGTCCTCTCAAAGTCATAGCATTTAATGCAATTGGAATTTGGAGGCAGAAACATGAGCTCAGTAAACAGCTGCAAGACTTACATATAAATGTGGCTCTTCTCTCAGAGACACATCTCAAACCCCAAGAGAAATTCTTCAGTCCAAATTATCACTTTTATCGTACTGACCGCTTCCCAGGAAGAAAAGGCGAAACTGCCGTTGCAGTGAGAAAACACATTCCCCAAAATCATGTAGACCAGGCTCCGCTTGTTTCCATAGAAGCCACAGGGGTTTGCATACCGGTTGGTAATAGTGAAGTGCTACTTGCAGCAGTCTATAAATCCCCAGACCACGCCTGGAATGATGCAGACATCGCTGAGCTATTAAGCTTTAGACATAAATCGCTGCTGGCAGGAGATATGAATGCTAAACTTCCATTTTGGAATAGTGTATTTTCAGCCATGAAAAGGGATGGACCAAAGGTACCAACCGCTCATCATGAACCTCTGGAATAAAATATCACCCGAACGAGAAAGCAAACGCGCTTGCGGAATTTTTAGAAAACCAGTTCACATCTCATGACCTGTATGACGAAAGCCATACGCGACAGGTGGAGACTTCAGGCCAAGCTGTGGTCGCATCTGTAGGCGACACCCCGTGCGGGAAAGTAAGACCTTGGGCCATACATAAATTAGCAAATTTATTATAACTGATGGTATTCCAAACGAATGCTTTAGGCACCTTCCAAGAAGACCACTGGTACATGTGACACATTTATTTAATCACTGCCTTCGGCTGTCCTATTTTCCAAAGCCTTGGAAGGAAGCAGAAACCCGGTAAGGGTCCAAAATTTCCTCAGAATTTATCCCTGAATAGCCTCTCGTCTACAGCAGGCAAGCTATTCAGAAAATTTGTTCTGAAAATAGTCCAAAGGCGCATCAGTAGAGTAATCTGCTATACATTGAAAGTAAGCCATTCTGCCAAGTATGCTGCAACATTTAAGATCGCACGTGTACGTATGCGCCACAAGCAGCAGAAATTTGACAACCAGTTCTGATGTAATGTTTCAAATGTCGTTTGTTAAGCACGCAATGACTATGATTGTTTAATCACAAAACTGTATTACAGGGCTCGAAACTTAACACCCACTTGAGTGAAGTAGGTACAGTTCACGAGTTGATAAAGGTAGGTCTAAAAAGCTGGGGCCACACGAGCGCACAAAATGCGTCCGTTGTAATGAACGTCGTGACGTCCGTTGTAGAAATAAACAAGAGAGGCAAATGCTACTCTTCTGGCTCCATTGCGGACAAAAAACTACGCACCGCATTCTGCAGCTGTATGGTGTCCTCAGCAACGTCCCTCATAAAGTACGTTCGTTTCAACGGACGTACTTCGTGCGCTCGTGTGGCCCCAGCCTAAAGATAAAGTTAACCCACCTTTTAATTAAACACCATTCTTCGAAAACATATGGGTTAATGGAGGATATCTCCACGCATTCGTAACTTCAGCACTAGATGGAAGTGAATGGTAAGCTTCACATTCCGATCGTTTTATCCTCTATTACGAGTTGGATGAGTGGCTACGTGGGCCCCACGTCTTTCTGGACGTTGTGAAGAAGAAAAAAAATCTTTGGATAATATTTATTTTATTTTTCTATAAACAACATTATTTCCAGCACATGGGGTTGCTGTCTTTAGGTGACATGTTTCGGCACATGTATGTCATCTTCAGGCTCTGTTTATACGAATAGTCATACAACAGGATGCAAGAAAAATTAGGAAATTATCTTGCCTCTGCCGAGAATCGAACCCATTTTCCTCGGCCTAGTTGCTATATCGAGTCTCTGCCCGAAGAACTTATACCCCAAGATGTTTTTTGTGATTTCCTAGACAAATGCTGGGATGGTACCTTATATTAGGTCACAACCCCTTGCATCCACACCCTTTGGAATTTATTATTTACGAATTATCCTATAATTCTACGCTACATATTTAAGAATACTGACGGGGCCGCCAACAGAACACTCTGTGAGTAAATAAAACTACTCTTAATCTGTTAACATTTATTTTTATTACATGTGGCACTATGCTACAAGCCTGAAGTTCGCGAGTTCGATTCTCGATGAGATCGCTGGATTTTTCAATTGACCTAGTCCTTCCACCCGCACTATGGCCCAGGGGTCGACTCACCCTCTAACAGAAATGAGTACCAGGAATCTTCCTGAGTGTAAAGGGCGGCCGGCGCATAAGGCTGACAAGCTCACCGCCATCAGTGAGCCGATTGTCTAGAAAATGTGAGAGCCTCAATGTCTCATAACCCAGTGGGCCTCGACGGCCTGGTACAGGGATAGCTTTTCCATGCCACTACAGGTTTCGAGCAATGTGACGGTCTGCAGTTGGAATACAGCGCCATCATTGACTTGTCTAGATAATATGGATCAATGCTAGTACATAGTAAAATTTAATATTTTCGTTAAATTTTGCCATGTATGATGTTAAAGGTGCCGGTCACGGTAGCCGAGCGGTCTAAGGCATGCACTGTCTTCGCTCGCTCGGAAGCCGGGATCGTGGGTTCGAATCCCACTCAGGGCATGGATGTTTGTGTGCGTTTTTCTGTGTTTGTGTACAGGTTGCCTTGCGACGAGCTGATCACCCGCCCAATGAGTCCTACCGAATGTGTAAGATCTAGAAAAACCGAAGTGAACGGAGAAGTTCATGGAGGTAGGCCTAGGCCCACTGGGGCTGTAGTGCCAAGGAAAAAAAATGACGTTAAAGGTTAAAATTTAAGCATTAGAAATTAAGTAAACTGAATAAATTGATAAAGTATAATGTAGTTGTATGATCGCGGTGTGAGCGTCTGAAATATTGTATATATAATAAAAACAAATATTAACACATTAGTTCCATTTTATCATAGATTGCTGTGTTGCCAGTCACACGATACACAGCATAATGCAAAAGAATAAAGATTCTATATGTATATAATCTGAGCTATTAAGGGTGTCGTTAAATAAACCATAGACATAGAATTATGAAGGTCTGCTACTTCTAATTGCAATATTTTTCGAGACTGGGAATATTTGACGAGATTCAACAAAAATTAATTTCTGTCAGTGAAGTGCATTTTATGAGCTCCATCCAGGAATTTTTATCCAAAGGAGACAGCCAGTAGCTTTCGAACTTCTCTTAGTCATTTAGGAATATCTTTGCAGATTTACCCAGAGATCTCCGTATCTATGTTGAAACATTCTTGGCGCCATACTTATACTATTTTGGTTATTAATATTTGGCGCATATACTTCTGTTTTAAAAAATCGTTCTATTTGTCTAGGAGGCGGCTACTCGTGCCCTCTCCCCTGTCGGTACGCGCAGTGCAGTTAGATGTGAAGCATATCAGTGTACTGGCCAAATACACGTAGTAGGCCCTACACCGTTGGAGAACATGTTTCCCCTCTTTGTTTTGCCCTACAAGAGTTTCTCATATGACCGTGCGTCGGACTCTGCCTTCAGGTCAGAGGCAGATATTCCGATGATCTGTCGACGCGCAACGTTTCGTTTCAGTTTTATGAATAGATTTATTTTCTTCATGGCGACTTTGCGCCCGGAATTTGTGCAGGCCTCCTTGTGTCAATACACGTGTCACAGGATTCTAAGAAATATAAATGGCATGCCAACGAATGAAGAAGACCTTGTGCTACATGCAACAAAACCTAATTTTAAAAAGATTATAATTTGACTCCACCACTTTAAAACGGGTTTAAGCATCATCCTTGCAAACAAAACTGAAACCCGTAGCTCTGTGTCTGCTCACTCAAGGATAACACGAAAATAAAATGGAACGGGTAACATTTGAGGTCTTTACGGCGGTCACTATGAAGAATGCCGTCTTTTAGAATGTGGCGCTTTGTGTAGATCTTGTGTGAACCGAAGTTTCGGAGTAATATATCGCCTCCATCTTCAAGGTAGAAAAATCCGCGAGCGAGGAACCAGCGTGAGCAGGTGGCTGTAGACTGACCGATTCTTCTTACCTGAAGATGGAGGCGATACGTCGGTTCACCCAAGATCTACACGGTATCACAACCTAGAAGACGGCTTTCTTGTAAAAAAACGGGTGTTAAAAATTGTGTGTCAACATGAAGTAAGTAAGTAAAGTAAAGCTATCCCTGCATAATATCACAGGATTTTTGACCGGCTGAGCAACTATCAGCTTCCCAAGGAAGGCTATGATCAGTAGAACTATGAATGCTTTCTGTAAGGAGTCGTCAGCTGAGGAGACAATAGCCAACCGGCAACGACGTAAGCGATAGCAGAAATATCTGCATTGGTGGAACCGTAACCGAGCAACGACTAGAGAAGTCTATAACAGACAGAGAAAACTTAGCGTCTACTGTGCTGAGAACTCGAGTGCCTGAGTTAGCGAGAGCGTTATAATTACGTGTAGTGACGAGTCCTAGTACTTCAATGAATCCAGTTAGCAATCCAAACCCCATGTCTAGCCAGTAAAACATAGCGGTATTATAAAAGACATCCAGTGTTGTATTTTAGATTATTCCCACACAATGAATACTTTTAAAGTAGTTTCAACATAATTAGAAGGATAAGTTTTTTTTTTCTTGGCACCACAGCCCCAGTGGGCCTAGGCCTGCCTCAATGAACTTCTCCGTTCACTCGGTTTTTCTAGATCTTACACGTTCGGTAGGACTCCTTGGGCGGGTGATCAGCTCGTCGCAAGGCCTCTACATGTACACAACACAGAAAAACACACACACACAAACTAAACATCCATTCCCTGAGTGGGATTCGAACCCACGATCCCGGTTTCCAAGCGAGCGAAGACAGTGCATGCCTTAGACCGCTCGGCTACCGTGACCGGCTTGAAGGATAAGTACCTCGTAATATTTTCAAATTAAACTTACCTTCACGATAAAACGATTAGGCTGGACAATTAGTATTGATATACACCGGGTAATATCTTCTTGAAGGTACACGAATTCTTTTGTCATAATTTAAATAATACGTTAATTACGTGATTTTGGCAATAGATGCACAGTTGATTTCTGATTTATGTTACTTGTAAACAAACTACTGCGGCGTGTTGCATAGGAACTGTCATTCTTTGTTATAAGAATGAAATAGAGACAACGAAACATTGCAATGCGTCTCCGTTGTTAACAAATTTATTGCCGAGGAGTCGAACGGTGTTTCGACAATTAGACGCATTTGTATTGGCGAGCTTTTCAAGTGTGCAACTTTCAGGTATTAAAAATCACTGAGAGCGTTACCGCTACGGCATGCTGCTCGATGTGCTAGTAATTTCTAACCTCTGCTGCCTTCTGTGAATAAGACGCATTGGAGTCTGGTAGATCCTTACCAACGTTACTTCTTCCGCCTTCAAGGAATTTCAGCGGAAAGTAATTTCTGTGTTTGTGACTAGGTTTGCAGCAAAATATTTGTTCTCAGTAAATTACCGCATTTTGTAAATATAACTGGAACACTGTCTTTCAGTTGTGTTCGTTCCAGCAGCTAGCCGTAAGCTACAGTCGGTAGAATCCACGGGGAATGGTTGTACTCAACTTCCTCATTCGCTCGGTTGCAGTAGTTAGTCGGGTCAAGGTCACGGACGCAAGCCTGCTAACTTGCAGGTGGCTCCTAGTTACAAGGGAGTTTGCTTGTAGGCGAAGTCCTTTTTGCTGCAAAGTTTCGCAGTCCTTTTGCACCTGCGGAATTCATTTATTAACAAGACTTAACAGAAAGGTGCCCTTCATATACAACCTGTGTGCTGTTGTGAGGCCTGAGAAATAGGAAATAATATGAATATGGGGAAAGTTCGATAATCAGAAGTTACGTACTTTGTACGTTCTTTTTTTCGATGTCTTTTCCAGCCCATTCAGGACCCTGGCCTCTTGTTCAGTTCCGTAATCATTTTTCACAGACGGTAGGACTCCTTGAACGAGTGATGAGCTCGTCGCAAGGCCGCTACATAAACGCAGGACAACATAAACACAGAATAAACGCACGCACGCACAGACACACACACACCAATAATCATCGATGCCCTGTGTGGGATTCGAACCCACTATCCCAGCGCCCGAACGAGCGAAGACAGTTCATGCCTTGGACCGCGCGGCTACCGTGACCGGCTTGAAGGATAAGTACCTCGTAATATTTTCAAATTAAACTTACCTTCACGATAAAACGATTAGGCTGGACAATTAGTATTGATATACACCGGGTAATATCTTCTTGAAGGTACACGAATTCTTTTGTCATAATTTAAATAATACGTTAATTACGTGATTTTGGCAATAGATGCACAGTTGATTTCTGATTTATGTTACTTGTAAACAAACTACTGCGGCGTGTTGCATAGGAACTGTCATTCTTTGTTATAAGAATGAAATAGAGACAACGAAACATTGCAATGCGTCTCCGTTGTTAACAAATTTATTGCCGAGGAGTCGAACGGTGTTTCGACAATTAGACGCATTTGTATTGGCGAGCTTTTCAAGTGTGCAACTTTCAGGTATTAAAAATCACTGAGAGCGTTACCGCTACGGCATGCTGCTCGATGTGCTAGTAATTTCTAACCTCTGCTGCCTTCTGTGAATAAGACGCATTGGAGTCTGGTAGATCCTTACCAACGTTACTTCTTCCGCCTTCAAGGAATTTCAGCGGAAAGTAATTTCTGTGTTTGTGACTAGGTTTGCAGCAAAATATTTGTTCTCAGTAAATTACCGCATTTTGTAAATATAACTGGAACACTGTCTTTCAGTTGTGTTCGTTCCAGCAGCTAGCCGTAAGCTACAGTCGGTAGAATCCACGGGGAATGGTTGTACTCAACTTCCTCATTCGCTCGGTTGCAGTAGTTAGTCGGGTCAAGGTCACGGACGCAAGCCTGCTAACTTGCAGGTGGCTCCTAGTTACAAGGGAGTTTGCTTGTAGGCGAAGTCCTTTTTGCTGCAAAGTTTCGCAGTCCTTTTGCACCTGCGGAATTCATTTATTAACAAGACTTAACAGAAAGGTGCCCTTCATATACAACCTGTGTGCTGTTGTGAGGCCTGAGAAATAGGAAATAATATGAATATGGGGAAAGTTCGATAATCAGAAGTTACGTACTTTGTACGTTCTTTTTTTCGATGTCTTTTCCAGCCCATTCAGGACCCTGGCCTCTTGTTCAGTTCCGTAATCATTTTTCACAGACGGTAGGACTCCTTGAACGAGTGATGAGCTCGTCGCAAGGCCGCTACATAAACGCAGGACAACATAAACACAGAATAAACGCACGCACGCACAGACACACACACACCAATAATCATCGATGCCCTGTGTGGGATTCGAACCCACTATCCCAGCGCCCGAACGAGCGAAGACAGTTCATGCCTTGGACCGCGCGGCTACCGTGACCGGCTTGAAGGATAAGTACCTCGTAATATTTTCAAATTAAACTTACCTTCACGATAAAACGATTAGGCTGGACAATTAGNCTTGGTACGTTTAGCGTAATATTTATTAGGGTATGCTGGGTGCGACATGTGTCACGCTTGTTGAAAATAAAAACGCTTGAAAAGTTTCCGTCTGAAGTCCTCTTGGGGCTTGGGCGTAGGTAAAAGTAAAGGGCTTAACTAATTAAGCACCACGCCATGAAGTCGTATGGGAAAGAAGAAGCATAGCTCCGCCACTGTTAACCTCGGCACTAGATGGAGGTGAGTGGTCAGCCTCACGCTTCTGCTTCTTTACCCTTGAGGAAACAGCCCCCCGTACCCATTGTATAGGACGCTGAGTGGGCCCCAGAGTCGGTCTGGATGTTATGTAGAAGAGAAAATCTCCTGCCCTTAACGGGAATCGAACCCTGGCTTCTCGGTCATCAAGCCCGTAGTTCAGTCTCTATATCGACTGAGCTATCCCGGCTTAGCTTGTGCGTTCATAGGACTACGTTAAAATGAATTATAGTTCTTTCTCACCCACCGGCGCACCGGGTGAGCCTGTTCTGGTCCTGTGGCGCACTCGGTGCTCCGTCATATTTGTAGAGGTTAATGAAATTTAGCCAAGTTAGCAATAGTAGCTGATAGTAGTAGTTCATAATAGTACTTGAAATTACATAGCTCAGTGGCAATTAAATGGACCAGTACAGCGCCACAGTGGAATTAAATTTGACCGGAAATGGGCTAGATACACGGATTGTAACTTTTGGCTGAATTTAACCAACTCAGGATATGGTCCAATAACAGGCTTGTGTGAGCAAAGTTCTGAACCACGACTTCCATAGGCCACAGATGTCTTGACCAGCTAAACATATTTCAGTTTTTAAACAAAAACCCAATACTGTGGAGCCATCCGTTCACTCATGAAATATTGTAATGTTAACTATAAATTAGGCCGCGCCATGGCTCAAGCGGTTAGTCGCTGGCTTCCCACCGCGGCGGCCCGGGTTCGATCCCGGGTCTGGCCAAGTAGGATTTGTGGTGAACAAAGTGGCGCTGGGGCAGGTTTTCTCCAAGTACTTCGGTTTCCCCTGCCAATCTTCATTCCACCAATTGATCCACAATCACCCTCACCTGTCATCTGGGGCTGGTACAATAGGCCAGAAGTGGCCGCAGTACAAGGGACTTAGTCCCACCTCACTGGCAATAAGAAAACTAGAAATTATAACTTTGCATAAAAGAATGTAACAATATTGGTGTAATGGCCGTTGGAGATTCAACGGTAAATCTTTCGATTTGTTACAGGCGTATGAAAGATACCGGTATTGTTATTGTTTATTGCTCGTAGATTAAATACAGTTGAGTTAGAATATTGGGTTTTAAACTTCAGTACAAATGTGAGACCGTAATAAGTGCTATTTTTCGTGGTGGACTGGAATAAACATTAAGAGCATCTCAGGATGTGGCTTCATTTAGGTATGACGTTTTAACTTAGGTTTAGTCTGTCGGAGACAAATTATTTACTTTTATGTCCATATCACAACCCTCTTTCTTCCTTCCTTCCTTCCCTTTCGTACTATCCTTCCCTCGTTTTCCCTGTACTTCTTTCCCATCCCATCTATTTCTCCCTTATTTTCTTCCTTTCTCCTTCACCTTTACATTAAACCTGTTTAGGCAAATATCGTTCAGAAATCCTTATAATTATACAAGGTGCGAACGTGCGTACATTTATCATCGAATGATACTTGGAGGCCGTTTGATGATTAATTCGATCTGTTACATTCATAGTAACAAGTTCTGTGAGAGCGCAATGTACAAGACCAGAACTTTTCCATAAGGTTCGCATTCTGCGTGAGCGTACACCAACATCGTAGGAAGACATACAGCAACAGGCTTTTAGGTATACGATATATCATTTTGTATGAAACCATTAGAATCTTGTCACGAGAAGCCTCAGTCAGGATAGACGTTAAAGTCGGCCAAGTTTCAAAGCCGTTACGTCCAGAATACACTATGGCTTTACTGCTGTACAAGAGAAGATGAAATGGATCTCGGAGAAATAGTTTGTTAAGGTGTGAATTAGACTTTGCGTGGCTCAGGTAGAGTCCAATGGTAATGATAATGACGTTGCGTAGTAATTTTCTGTGTGAGTGCGATCGTAAGGTTCACACTGGACGATCTCCGGAAATGGTACAGTTAAAAGAAACGGGATATTTAAAAAATAGCCCGCTGTTTCTTCTGAGGATTATTTATTTTATCTGTTATCTTATTCTACCAGAAGAGTGCTCTAGTTCTTTGTGCATGTTTTGATGCTGGGGCATGACAGCTTTTGGTCAGCTCGAGAGGAATTTTATTATCGCCTGAACGTCGCAGACTGGGGCGCTGTAGGTCACGGTAACAAGGATACAGGTGCTTACAGCGCCACTCTTCGACACTGTGTACTTTCTTCATCTTTAGCTGTTTCAGACTCTCGATTTGGAAGGCAACCCTCCCATCAGACTTCCTGTTTCTGTATTTGGTTCGGAGCTCCGTATGCTACGTTCTGTTACGTGCTTAGACACAAATCGGAACGGCTTCGCTTGATATTCTGCCATTTACTTCACATCTCAGCCTCCACTTTTTTAGATTATTTTATTAGTATCTATACTATATAGCGCCTAATGAAAGGGTAAAAGGTAAAGTCCCTGTGGTTAACTAACTAAGCAATGAGCGATGAAGGCATAAGGGGGAATGGATGTATACCTCCACGTTTTCTTGACCTCGGAACTAGTCGGAGGTGAGTGGTCAGCTTCATTCCCCGGCTGTTTTACTCCAGGTACCCATTGCATAGGGGGCTGTGTGGGCTCAGAACCGGCCTGGACGAAGTGGAGAGGAGAAAATTCTTGCCTCGACCAGGACTCGAACTCCGACCCCTCCATTGCCAAGCCTGTAGTCAGTCGCTATACCGACTACGTTATTCCGGCTCCCTGAATAATATTGTAACTCATAAATAATGATTTGGAAAGTATTTTGGAAGAAAGCGATCGTGGCCTAATAGAACCAGTTCCAGTATTTACATGGAGGGACCGAGGAAAATCAAGAAAACCTCAAGGTAGCCTGTCCTGGCCTAGATTACAACTGGGAGCTCCCCGAATACAAGCGTTACCGCTAGATCGGTCCTCTTGGTACTTGCAGTTCCTCTCATAAAAAAATTATATTGTCATATCGAATTATGTGAGCGGAGAGCAGTGGGACGTTGCGAAGTATTGAACTCGCCCCTGCTGCAATTCCCATAGCACGGTTTTCTCTCAGCAGCTGATTTACAGGTCTCCGTGTAATGGGATCTGAAGTTTCATCATCTTCGTCACAAGACCCGATATGCGATGCCGCTTGACTCTTGGCGTGTTTAACATTGGCTTTTCAGCTGCATAGGTTGTGTATCATCAAACAGTACGATAATTTGTAAATTATGAAATGGAATGGACGTGCGATGAATGGGCACCGATATATTTTATATTACTGCTCAGTATTCGAATGAAGAGACCGAGAAAGGAGACTCACGAAAATACTGGCAGTAGTCTCTCTCCCATAAACACTACGTTGTGACGTACGTATTTATCGAGCTGCTTTTGGAATAGTTACGTTAGGATGTTGGGGCACTATGCTACAAGCCGGAAGGTCGCGGGTTCAATTCCCGATGAGGTCATTGGATTTTTCATTTGACCAAATTTTTCCAGCCGCGTTATGGCTCTGCGGTCGGCTCAGTCTGTACAGAATTCTTCATGGGGGTAAAGGACGGCTTCCTCGTAAGACTGACAACCTCGCCGATTGTCTAGAAAATGTGGGAGCTTCTTATGCGCCTCCACGACCTGTTACAGGTGTAGCTTTACCCCTTTCCCGTTTTCTTTCATTCTTTGTTTATCAGCCTCATCCATATCTCTTCTTCCAGTTTCTTTCTTCATTCTTTGTTCACTTCCTCCTTTCTTCCCCTTTATTATTTATTTCTGTCGGCGTAAGAGCGTGACTGAAAAAGGATAATGATGCAGAACGACCTGAACAAGCAATTCCTTTTATGTCGAAATAACATTCCAGTGACATAAGGAAGTAGTTCTCATAATGACGTGAGTTCATCCTGCCAGCCTCTTCAGCCTGTAGACTGCGTGTAGCAGGAATCAGGTCCATTACCCTCTGACTCAACCTCCTGGTAAATATTTTGCCCGATGGTCCAAATACCTACCAGGATGGATCTTATTATATCAGGTATACCGATATATTATACTCAGTATTTCAGAGCAATGGTGCGTGAAGCTAATCACTTACTTCCAACTAGTGCCGAGGCCAAGAATACGTGGATCCATACGCCTTCATGGCGTCCTTGCTTAATTAGTTAAGCACACGGACAATTTTACCTTTATTTAATAGTGGTGATTAATACACTCCAGGACATTTGGAAGGTATATTTCGTGGGTGTCCACGTCAAAGCATCATTTACAACCCATAAATCTGCTTGTTGTACAAAGAGCATCTCAAGAACAAACTTCTTCCCTAGCTACAGTAACGTCTTCAGAATGCTCTTCGGAAAGTTTCTCGTCAACAGTTACGGATGCGACTCGCGCGCAGACTGAAGAAGTGCACTGTTACGCGACGGCCCGTACAAAGGCAAAAACCAATTAATATCAAGTTCGAGCAGACAAAATATCGTTAGAAGAGTACTATCTTCTGGGATGCAACGCCGTCTAGTCCGACAGAAGTTCACCTGACTATACGGCGTTACAGTCGGTCACGGTAGCCTAGCGGTCTAAGGCAGGGGTCTCCAAACTTTTCGAACCGCGGGCCACATTAGGTATTCAGCACATTCAACGGGCCGGATAAAATGAGAAATTAATAACTCTAGGTATATGAGTTTTATTGAAAGCACAGAATTTCATAAACTAAATACAAAGTACGTGAGAATAAATTATCGTATATTAATGACAACAGAGAGTAGCAGCAAATGCTCATATTTTCATCACAAATTATAATAAAACAATTAATGTGAATGATGAAACTCTTTTTGCATTCTTAAAATCTGATTAAATTGAGTTTAAAATTTTGAAACGCTAACCACAAGTAGCGACTTTAAATGTTCATCGGATAAATTTGCCCTGTATTTCGACTTGATGTACTTCATCTGGGAAAAAGTTTTTTCGCACAGATATGTCGTCTAAAAATTAGAAAAAATTTAAAAGCAAATCTCTTTAAATTTGGAAATTGCTCAGAGTTCAGAAATTTATAAAATTCGATGAAATTTCCTTCCCTGTATTTGTCTTTAATATGATAATTTTCCTGAAGTTCAATAATTTCCACTTGAATTGACTTGGGACATCTGCAGCATCACAGTCAAAGGGATTTTGAAACAATCTAATTTCCTGAGCACTGGAATCGAAATCAGCAAATCGCTTCCGAAATTGTTCTTTCAAATCTAAAATGACTAAATTTGCAAACGAGGAATGAAATTCTGCTTCACCCTTTTTATGCAACTCTGCACAGTATAGCATATGAACAAAGTTACAATTTTTCACTTGCCTTTCCAGAAGAATTAACTTTGCTCTGAATTCATTGATAAGTGTAAAGAAATCACAGACTAAGTTATTTTCACCCTGCAACTTTAAATTCAAATGGTTCATTTGGTTCACCAGATCAGCAAAACTGCTAATTTCCAAAGCCACTTGGTATCTGATAAAAGTGGTTCGTGATGGTTTTTCTCGGTAAGAAATATATCAATTTCATTCCTGAGCTGAAAGAAGCGCGAAAGAACCTTTCCACAGCTAAACCATCGAACTGCAGTATAATATGTCAGGTCAATAAGCTCGGAATCACATTTACCAATACTCATTGGAAAATTAGTTCAATTGGCGCATTTCTGCACAATTCTTTCGGGGGCAGGATAAAATCACATCGCGGGCCGTAGTTTGGAGACCCTTAGTCTAAGGCATGCACTGTCTTCGCCCGCTTGGAAGCCGGGATCGTGGGTTCGAATCCCATTGTTTAGTGTTCGTGTGTGTGTGTGTGTGTTTTTCTGTGTTTGTGTACAGGTAGAGGCCTTGCGACGAGCTGATCACCCGCCCAATGAGTCCTACCGAATGTCTAAGATCTAGTAATCCTAAGCGAAGCGGAGAGTTTCACGGCGGTCGGCCAAGGCTCAAATTGGAGCTGTAGCGCTAAACAGAAAAAAGTACGACGTTACATCCCAGAAGACCGCACTCTTCATAGTCACCTCTTTGAAAAGTTCCAATCTGTCAGAATATCCATCCTTAAAAAAAGGGGGGAGCTCATCGAAAGCGTAAACGACCGTTATCCCCTGTACGATCTGTGAAGTGCATGAAGGAAAAACCTCAGAAGTTTCTACGAAAGGGATCATTTCATTTATCAGTGGTATCTGCGTTGAAAGCAAGAAAAATATTGTCACGTATTATTGAATATAGACGGGGTTTGGATCAATAAATAGATTTATTAACACCTTATACAATCTACTCATACTTAGAAGAAATACAGCGGTGTCGCTGATTTACATACTGTACAGTTCACCGTTACTCACGCACTAGGATTCTCCGTCTTCACTAGTCGTACCCTGGTAACGGAATTAAAAGTTTCGCCGCGACTAAACCTTCTAATCGCCGGTCACGGTAGCCGAGCGGTCTAAGGCATGCACTGTCTTCGCCCGCCCGGAAGCCGGGATCGTGGGTTAGAATCCCACTCAGGGCATGGATGTTTGTGTGCGTTTTTCTGTTTGTCTACAGGTAGAGGCCTTGCGACGAGCTGATCACTCGCCCAAGGAGTCCTACCGTCTGTGTAAGATCTAGAAAAACCGAAGTGAACGGAAGTTCATGGAGGTAGGCCTAGGCCCACTGGGGCTGTAGTGCCAAGGAAAAAAAAAACCCTTCTAATCACACACTAAGCCTTCACAGGCTGATTTCTAATTCTTCGTCCACTACTGACTTCCCGTGTCTGTATCCTACCGACATTTGACTCCCTTATACAGTCGCGCCACAGATCATGCAGCACAGAATAAAAATGTCATGTGTCAGAATGCGTGTTCACTGGTCCGTTACCCAGCACTGGGCATGGCGCGGACCACATAGAAAACACATCTTCCAATATCCTTTCTGTTGTTGCGTGAGCGTATTTCGGACGTTGCCTAGAATTGGGTCTACATGTCACAATATACGAGTATAACTTCTTGCTGGTTAACTGGAATGGAAGGCCCACCAAGCTGCAGCTGAAGTGTCACGGTTGTGGGAACAGCAATATGACAAATATCCGTCGGTGAAAACGGGTCTATATGGACGTGTACAACGGCTCTAAGAAGAATACCTACCGCCCTTCCGTGGGCAACAAGTTCATTAACGACGCTGCTAGCACAAGCCGTACAGTCTCAAATCGGTGTCAGTGACTGGGATAATGATCTTAATAGTTCTCATCCACATGGTTGAGCTCTACACTACACAGGTCCAGTTGCACGTGCTGCAAATAATCGGGGTGTTGCTATTCAGGTCGACTGTTGCGCAGACCGCCAGAAGGAAGGCAGTAAGTCTCTCATTGTTCAGTACGCCCTGAAAGGATTCCCAGGCGAGATTCTGCGTGCTGTCATTGGAGTGTGACAGCATGAAAAGTCGGAAGAATGTCTATCTGAACTCCATGGCCTGTAGTCCGCAAACGAACTATACCGACCGAGCGACGACCCTTGTTGACGAAGTTAGTGCCAACTTTAGCGGGTAGATGGTGTCACGTGGTCAGCACAGCGGATCCCCACGCTCGTTAATCTCGGCTTTCTAGACCGGAGTCACTATTTCTTTGAAATAGATTCTCAGTTATTCTCACGAGGCTGAGTGGACCCCGTTCCAGATCCACTACTTCACAGAAAACCTGGTAGTGCCGGGAATCGAACCCGGGACCTCTGGAGCTGTAGCCAGGAACTCTGACCACTAGACCACAGAGGCGGTCGGAAGGTCTACCTGAAGCTGTGA
This sequence comes from Cryptotermes secundus, assembly GCF_002891405.2. Classification (NCBI taxonomy): domain Eukaryota; kingdom Metazoa; phylum Arthropoda; class Insecta; order Blattodea; family Kalotermitidae; genus Cryptotermes; species Cryptotermes secundus. The sequence continues at coordinate 385,091 of NW_019744115.1, forward strand.
TGAAACCTGTCAGTCGACAGACATGTAATCTGAGATGGTGAGATGGCCAAAATATTTAGTACTGCAAGTAGAGACGGACTCTGGATGCTTATCTAGGCTCAAGTTGGACACGGTTAAATAACAGTTTGATGTTGGCGTCATCGATAAGAGTTGGCACCTAACTCGACAGTTCGATTTGTTGGAGTTATGTCTGAATGAACCAATGGTTCAGTGATTTTACTCCTTTATTGTTTCTCTTTCGAACAACCCTTTTTAAAACTGAGAACTTGTACCAACTTCTCCATGAATGCCAACTTCTTCCTGCGTATTTCGTGATACATTTTTTGAAAAAAGTGAGAAATATTAATTTTGCTACCCTGCATAACTAACTTGAATTGAGGAAAGTTTGACACACAAACTCTCCTTTGATATGACACGGACCGTAGAGAAAACGACGCGTACAACAATTCTTCTATTGTAGTGTGTATTCGTTGCCGCGGGAAATTTTTACTCAGCCTTTGTCTAGCAACGACAAGGGGATACACATACAGACACACAGACTGATGGGAGGGATTTATGAAGTACGCCGTTGAGATAGGCTCAGGTACCATGATATACACACTAAGTTTCATAATGAGTGGTGAAGGAATTTAAAAGTTGAAGGGGGGGGAGGATACGCAGACATACAAACAGGACGGAAATCGCATAAGCCTACTTTAGGAAAGTAGGCTAACAAAGGAGAGATCACTGTCACACAGTGAAATTTATCCAACATCGATATATGCCACCAGATTGGGATGAACTTAAAAAGTGTCTGCCTTTAAGCGGAATTCGAAATATATGCAGTCAACCAAGCACACCCACTTTTTATTCTCTGTTAATTTCTTAGTGCAGTTCTGCCAAATGTCTCGTCGCTCAGGTGGAAATTCTCTCGAAACAAAATTAAACCATTTTCAAGTCACGATCTAACACGCAATTCGTGGCAGTGTTGTACGAACCCTTCTCATCAAATTAGCTAACCATCCGATCTGATGTTAATCTGTGCTGTACTCGCCAGTAATTGCATGCTGCCATGCCATCAGTCAGTCAGTCAGTCGGTGCACTCAGCCGAACACAGAAAAATTTATCTTCGCGAAGTCTTAAAAAAGAACGATTTTTTTCTTACGATAGCCACGCCAGTACAAAGATACATAAACAGGCCAAATGCGGCAGAATTCTATTACATATTTTTTACTTTTTTGGGCTGACTGAATCAGCAAACGATTAAACGCAACCACCGGAGATTTAAAAAGTGCTGTTACGAATGTGACCATTTGCTAAGTAACTTCCCGGTAAGCACCGCCTGACAGTCGGAATAACAACGAACAGAAGTGGAAGTCCATTTGCCAGGCAACGGCTCGCTAGTAGTTGAGTACTGAGCTGTGAAGTGTTAACTAGATAATATTCGTTACCAAGCAAAGACATTGCAGGTTTTATTTTGTGTGCTATAGTTACAGTAGTCTTGAGAGTGTTATAATTATTTGTAGTTCCGACTTGTGAGCATCCATTAAATCTATTCGCCAATCCAAGCCCCGACTACAGTCGCTGATACATGTGATGACAATACGTACAAATTTCCTCGTGTCACAGTGCAGTGCTAATCACAACGCGTGTTCAGAGGTATCTCTGTCAGTGACAGTCAACAGCGGAAATTTTCTTTACCATTCGAACCTGGGATCACATATGTAGCAAAATATCGGCTGTCCCTTTGCTGATAAAACATTTCTTTAATTACTCACCGGATAGAAGGATCAGGAATTGTTAAAAAAAAGGATACTAAGGAAAATATTTAGACTTAGGACGAAGGAAGTGACAGGAAGCTGTAGAAAGATACAAAATTAGGAGCTTCATAAATCGTACTCTTCGCTATATATATGGTCAAGGTGATAAAATGACTGAGGAGATGGGCAGAACATGTAGCGTGAATATGAGAGATAAGAAATGCCCCCAAGATTATAGTCGAAATCATTGCGTTAATGGAGGGACCAGAAAGAGAACATGGTAATGACTTTCCGGGTTTCGTAAAAGGAGAGGAATTTCATTGATGGCTGAGCTACTATCAGCTTTTCATGAAGGAGTCTACTCCATGGAGTTGGATGGTTATTTAGTCATAAGAATTATTGCCCAGACTTTTAGATTGAAAAAAAAAATAAAGGCATTGCCTACATGTGACTGTCACGGGATACGGATAGGCTACGTGATGACAGATAAACCATGAGAAGTATGCAACCAGGCCTAAGTGACCCGAGGCGTGACGGCACGGAGATCCCACAGGCATGTACAGACTGGCATCGAAACTGTGCACCGGAACCCAGCATATCCGAACGAGAAGTGTTCTGCCGCTGGGTGTATACGGAGCGTGCCAGAACGCCCCGGTGTTAGTAGCGAATATGACTGTGATGCAGTGCAGGTAGTGGAAATTCAGTACAATTCCATGACATTGCAGATGGTCCCTTGCCCTGTCATCCTCATCTGTGCTGCATAAACTCGTCATAACATCCTAACGTAAAAAGGTTTTGTGGAATAATAAGTCTATGTATTATATGCAGTAGATGAACATCCATGACAATGTAATGAAAGCGTCATTTGATGAATCACCAAATTGAAGTAGGCCTATCCTACAGGTGTGCACGACTAGCTGGGCCCTATATGACGAGTGTTGATGCGAAAGATTGTCATGAGTTACTTGGGACTCGGACCCGAGAAAGACTGCGCTGGCGAGGACCAGCAGCAATTGTAAACGACAGACCCATCTAGTCAGAGAGGGCGCAAACCCGCAAATGTCTGGCAGTAATAAAAATCTGTTTTTGGACCCCAGATGGGGGGCTTTACACCAAGACAGACTGCCCGACTGAATTTCGGTCTTAACATAACTTTAACTCTGACTTTTAGTTACAGTCAGTAGTCGCGGATGGCCAGTGAGCAGTCATTAATGTCTAGTTGGAAACCCACCCTCTCTAAATAACTAACTAACCAACTAACTAACTAGTTGAAAGACGACAATCGAGTTAGTTGGGAGACAATCGCAAACCTATAAACACGGAAGCAGAGGATATTGTTCATTTCGTTACCAGGCAACGGCTAGTAAAGATAGAAGATTCAGCGACTACTGATTGCAAGTCAGGCGATACTGCAAGCGATAATAATTGTAAGGTGTGTAAGTGTGAGTGTCCGATAAAGATTCGCTAAATCCGAGACCCACGTGAAGTTATTTGTCGCGTTACACACCCAACACGTGACAACTGGTGTCAGAAATGGGATTAATCGGATCAGTTCGGATTCTGAGGCGAATTTGGAAGAGTTATTACAGTAACTATCACGTGACAATACAGTAAAAATTGCGAAGTAAATGAAGTTGTCGAGGTAGCGAGTCGATGCTGTCCCAGAGAAATAAATGTTACTACACCAACTAGTACTGTGTGCAGTTGACCTGGCTTTGTGTTTGGTAGCTTTATTTGTAGTTGTGAGGGAATGCAGAGTTTGGTGTGGTATTACTTCGTAACTTGCGTTGCAAACCAACACGGCCTGCATGTGTAATTAGATCTAGTATTTCCTCATCACTTCCGGCCGGTTAGGTAACCCGAACTGTATTGTTGAAGTTCCCCACTGATGCACATTCTTTCTGCCCGTCAATAAATTCAGAGCACGCCTGCAATCCTGTTTGCTGTAAGGACAGTGGAGAGGATGATATGTATGAGACAGCTGTAGAATGTTTTATCACCGTTTCTTCCGTAAGAGAAGAAGTAATAAGTAAAGACACAAAGGCATTAATAATATGTAATCTAAACTTGCCAGTGGTTTTATCTATCTATGGCTCTACAGCCATTTGTTGGACCTTGGATGCTTTGTCAGTTTCTTGATCTTTTTACACAGTCCGTAATACTCTTTAGGCTGGAGATGAGCCCATCACAAGGTCGCTACCTGCTCACATGACAGCACAGAGACAGAGTAAACGCACACAGACATCCATGCCTCAAGGAGGATTCGAACCCAAGATGCCAGTCTTTGAGCGGGCGAAGGCAGTACATGCCTTAGAACGCGCGGCCACTGTGACGGGCTTTGCATGTAGTTAGGATAATTAAATCAGGAACTTCAGATGAAGCTGGTTACTAATCACGCATGGCGGGCCAGAAATTCTTGCAAAAGTCTGTTTGAACATTGCTATGGAAAGATGCACAGACTTAAATGGAAGGGTATTATTACATTCATCTTGGAGAAGGAGGTTATAGCAGCTGAAATGGCTAAGAATATGGCCGTATGGCAGGCATTTATGGAATCCATGACAAAAATTAAGTTTCAGTAACAGGGGTGGTCGCCGGTCACGGTAGCCGAGCGGTCTAAGGCATGCACTGTCTTCGCTCGCTCGGAAGCCGGGATTGTGGGTTCGAATCCCGCTCAGGGCGTGGATGTTTGTGTGCGTTTTTCTGTGTTTGTCTACAGGTAGAGGCCTTGCGACGAGCTGATCACTCTCCCAAGGAGTCCTACCGAATGTGTAAGATCTAGAAAAACCGAAGTGAACGGAGTTCATGGAGGTAGGCCTAGGCCTACTGGGGCTGTAGTGCCAAGGGGGAGGGAAAGGGGGGCTGGTCAGTGTTACTGAATGTCAGATGATAATTTTCAGAAGTTCCAGAACTGCAAATAGATGTCTATTGGGCAACCATAATTAATTACAAAACATATTGTTATACGTAATTCCTATTATTAATTTCGCAAACAAAAAAGCAAAACTCAGTGGTTTTAGTCCGCAAGCGAACTATACCGACCGAGCGACCGCCGCTTGTCGGCGAAGTTAGCGAAGTTTAGCGGATAGAGGATGTCGTGTGGTCAGCTTAACCAATCCCCACGGCCATTAATTTCGGTTTTCTAGACCGCAGCCGCAATTTCCTTGAAATAGCTCCTCAATTATCCTCACGAGGCTGAGTGGACCCTGTTCTAGACTCACTGCTTCTCAGAAAATCTGGTAAAACCGGGAATCGAACCCCAGACCTCTGGATCTGTAGCCAGGAACTCTGACCACTAGACCACAGAGACGGCCAAAACAAGTAATAATAATAATAATAATAATAAGTTAAAACCAAACTTGTATATGTATCACAAGTTAGCCTTTAATGTTAAACTAGTAATGCCAGTATTATAAAACAATAATATAAAATTGAAACCTGACATAAATTTGTCATTAATGGGAAATGTAATTTGAACGTGACTTAATTTTTCCGTTTTTTTAATCGTTTGCAGGTTAGGTGTGATGGCTTTTTTCATGTTGAATTCTGCGCTTAAGGCCTTTAAAATCAGGAAGTTTGTACCTGTGAATTTGGGATGAGGTAGCTATTTCAAGTGCTGATTTGTGAGTATTGCACTGTGTATCGACTTTATCAAATGTCATCATATGTAGAGTAATTCACAGCGATATATTGAACCAAAACTGGAATAAGTCGACAGGTCACTCACTCACTCACTCACTCATGGAGCTTGAGCCCTTCTTGAGAAGCCGCACACTGTGCAGCTACTCAAGAATTTCCCAGCGTTTTATGGAACCCGAAAGTTCATTACCGTGTTCACAAGGTTCCTATACTGAGCCAGATCAGTCCAATCCATTCCGTCCCATCTCCCTAAGATCCACTTTAATATTGTTCACCCACCTACGTCTTGGTCCTCCTAGTGGGCTCTTTCCTTCTGGCTTTCCCACCGATATCCTATGTATACAGTTATCCCCATTCGTGCTACATGCCCTGCCCATCTATCCTCCTTGACTTGATCAGTCTGGTTACACTTGGAGAAGAGTACAAGTTTCTATATCCTTGGACCATCCTAACATTTGGGATAGGACTGTTCCTTTTCTTGGAAGAAAGCGACGATTGGCTTCAGTATTTCAACAAACCTATTTAATTTATTGCTGGTTGATATTCGCCTCACAAGACGGCACGAAAGAATGACATTTTGTCTTCAAGATCCAGTGGAAAGAATTTTTGTACGGTCAATGAGTCTTCGCATTTGAGAGGACGAAATAGTTTTAGAATCCTTTTCATAACATTTTCATAATAGGCGTTCGCAGTAAACGGTAGGAATTCTGAATTGTTTTGGTTAGCTTCTGAAGAATCCGAGAAGACCTAACATTGCAGGTGCAGCATGTGTTGTCACAAGTTTATTTAGCAGTACACTGGCATGTGGCAAGAGCATTCATCAACCAGCACTCCGAGTTTTCTATTTTGACTTCGCAAAGCTCAGATTTTCTCCTTTCGTACTACATCTGCGGAACCATAGCTTACTTACTGACACTGAAAACTGTGGATTTTCTTCAATATCCGTTGACTCATCAAGGGCCAGAATGAATGCTAGGCAGTTTTCGTAAATCGATCTGCCCCTTTTTCTCAGTATCATTGTTGATTTGAGAGATATGCCTCATCGTAGTGTGACACGAATTTGGAATTTTTATCATCAGTCTCTGAAATTTTGAGATATTTGGATCTAAACCTGAATTTACATCAGCACTGATTTTCTTAACAGATTATTCATCAGTATATGTATGTCTAGCATGTATTGTGTTTCATAAAATAACAAAACTACTTCGGTCGCTGTATAAGTTTTCTTTTTTTTATGAGTGACGAAATCGTTGTTATCATGTAGTTCAAGGTAGCAAGCTTATTTTTACCTAGTCCTAATTGAAAATGAAATTCGGACCAATAATTTTCATGACTAATTTCGCAGTGACGTTACTGACTTTATAGCGAAATAGTGACGTGTCACATACGGCACACAGATCTTCCTTCTTTATCAGTGAATGTAACATTTTAATCCCATTCAGACTTAAAGACTTCAGGATTCTCCTTCGTATTTTCAGTTCTTATTACGCGGTAATATTTATGAGGATTGAATTTATTTACATTAAAAATAGTTTATTAACGAGTACATTGAAGTAAATACAGAAGAAAATATACGTGAAAGAGAGATATTTTGCAACAGACATACAACAAACAGGAAAGGCACATGGCACTGGCTGCATACACGGTTGTTGGTCCACAACTTCTCACTTTACTGCAAAAGCAACACAAGCGTTCTCTCACTCACCTGTCCACTGTAAGCGTAAAGTTGCTGGTTGCCAATTGATATACCGTAAGTTAAGTTTCCTACACTTACTTACCCATCACTACCTGAAGCTACCTCCACCTGATCACTCTGCAGGAAGGATAATGCTTCCGGGAAAGGAGTGTCAAGGGAATCCGCGGTTATCTGGTGATAGCCCTCAACAATGGAATCACTTTTCTAAACACATAATTTTGAGTTTTAAAATCAACGGGCCTGGCATGGCGTCGTTGCTTAGGTACTCGCTTTCCGCGCTGCAGATGTCGTTATATTTAATCAGTTCTTATTTTCTCGGGATATTCCACAGCCCGTGCTAAGGTGAACCTAAACCACGGTATGTAAGTGTTGGTGTTGAAATAACGTTTCATCTTCTCTGGGATAGGAACTAGAGTCCCAAGACTGGAGAACAGAGCCTGTATAAGCTCTGTTCTTTTAATGTACGATGAAAGGAAACACCCATTTGCCTCGCTTTGCTGGCCACGCAAGCTGATCGATCAGCCGATGTTGGCCTGTCTGAAGGAACATGGCTTATCTCTTTGGGCGTAACAGTCAAGGGCTTTTCTGTATGGTGCTTCAACTCTTTGAAATTATATTTATAAAGCAACAGAAACGCTGAACTTAAAATTACGATACTATAGAGTTCTTTTCTAAGCATAGAATTTCTGTAACAACAAAACTAACAAACTAGCTCACTCGTTCACTCGCTCCATGGCGCAGGATCGTGTTTGAAAGGTTTGTGTCTCTCAGATTGTCACGAAGTTCCTTACTGTTATAGAATGTGGATTTTCTTTTCCGTATTTAAAAAAAAGTCGCCTTTGGAGCCCGTTAAATCCAAACTGTTCTTCAAACACCGTATTTATTTTTAAGATCCGTTTAAATATTATCCTCTTATCTGTCCTTCGGTTGTATAATAAATCATCAGTTTTTAAGGGTTTCCGACTACAGTTTTATATGCGTTGAAGAACACCCTCATGTCCAGCCAACAAACTGAAGGACTAACGGAGTAACTATCTCTGATACTATGAACAGAAGTTTGGACACCAAAGCCTAACATTTGGCCCAATAATAGGAGACAAATTAATCGTGTTGAATAACCAGAACCTATTTCTTTAATCTTAATAAGAGTACATCCTGTTCTGTGTTACGAACAAGATGTACTATGAAAGTATATAAGGTATGCAGTCTACACAGCAATATTCATATTAAAAAACAAAGAAGACACTGCTGCATCAACATTTGCTTTTATTTTTGTTTTTTACAGACACGACTGTAGTTAGTACTCTCATTATTCTGGGGGTTTCGGGTTCAAGTTTTAGTCCGATGTTCGGCTACCATGAGAGTTTGGTCGTATTTTTAATCACTCAAAAATGGTACCACATTTTTTTTTCACATATCTCTCTCTATTCAGATCAGAATGCACCATTTAATAAAAGTAGAAAATCTTAACTGTTACCGTAGCTACTAGAAACTGAACCGTATTCACCACGTTTTGACAGAGAAATTGTTTTAAACCTGGGGGAAGGGAGTGACTTTCTGTCGTCTCCTACCCAAACAGAAGATTTTGACTGAATATTAGTTTTCAGACCAAAAAGAATGTTTCCAAGAAACAAGAATCTCACTCCTGTGCTATGCCAGAATTGACGTTGGCATGTACATACTATAAAGGGCACACATGGGGGCGTTTGGACATAGCAGCTTAATTATTTTTTTACGGTTTTTGTAGGGCTTCGGCAGCGACCCACGATCGTGTTTCATTACGGGACGGTATAAGCTGCTTAAATGCAAAATGTCTGGCTTCTTGCTTCTTCCCATACGTGTCTAAGCCAGATTAGTTGGTTTGTTCGTGCTATGTGCTATGTATTAGCCCTCATATAGCGTTTGCAGCATTCTCAGGGTACCTGCAAACGAGATACGAGACAATTAATTACGTAAACGAACTGGTATTTTTTTGTAGCAACTGGAAACATGGGCAATTCAATACATGCTGGGTCTTGTGCATATTTCAGTAGTTTTGTGTAAAACAGTCGTAGGGATTCAGTTTGCTCTATGGTTACAGTATTTCATTTGGTTGTCATAAAATGGGAGACAATTTCTTATGACAGAGATTCAATAAGTGTTCAGTGAAACAGAACAACTATCATTGGCTCTTCCAAAATATTTCAGAGAGTTCGTGAAAAGTATACAGCGAGTGTAACGTATTCTGAGAGTTAACTGATATCAAGGCAAATGGGAAGGCGTTATGGACAACGCATGATCTGACCGTCCAACAGTGTTAAATACTAGGCCACATGTGGAAGAAAAGGGAATGAAATGTTGAGAAATATTTGATGATTGACACTTTGGAAGATACGGAGATTGATCTGGGCTGGAGACGTGATCATGAGAAAGTTCTAGCCGACAATATCGAACACAAAATGAGGATTAAAAAAATTGCTGCGAATCATAAGCAAGGTTCTTGGAAGACCTCTGTCTTTTTACATACGAGTAATGATTACTGAAGATGAGCCTTGGATCTTGCAGTACGGTAAAGGAATAAAATGCCCATACGTTCTTAGAAATTTCAGGAGCATTTGTGGGAGAAAGAATTGAGAATATCAAGAAGAAATGTTTGGATTATAGTGATTTGTTAATCTGATATCAAGGGAATTATTCAGCACTGATTTGTTTCTCCAGAGCACTGAACCAAGTCAGCAATCAACCTGAAAATGTCGGAATATCCCTTCCCTCAAGAAGAACTAAAGCCCTGGCCAGACAAGTGCATTTTGCATCATGACAGTGCCTCTCCTCAGAAACATATTCGGGATTGCTATGGCTAGCTAAAAAAATAAATACAGTTTGTGTAATATCCACTATGGTCTCCTGATTTAGCTACCTGTCGGTTTCTCATGTTCCGGAGACTAAAATTGGCATTTGAAAGGCCTTGTTTCAAACCGTAATTATAGTAACGTGACAACGGTACCAAACGGATTTCAGCTAACAGATTTCAGCAAATTGTCTTTGTGGCGGAGTCGTGTTCAGCAGAGGAGTTATTTGAAATCAGTGACAGTACTTTTTAGCATAATAATTCCGGATATTTAATGAACATACATCGTAAAAGTAAGTTTAAGATTAAAAATAAATACCAAAATACTGTCGAATTACATCGATTTGCATCCCGTGACATTTCAGAGCTATCAGCATAGATGACGTCACCAAAATCTGCAGACGTCCCGCAACCCTTGAAATACGTGTGCCAGCGAGTTAAGTTTAGAGTGGGGAAAATTAGAAGTGCATATAAGGTTCTGGTTGCAAGGAGATTATTCTGGGGCCTAGACGTAGACGGAAGAGTGTAGTAAACTGGATTTTGGAGAGAGAGTGAATATTTGGATTATGTTGAACTGACTAGGGATAGCCCTCAGTCTGCGGCTTTTAAAAATACGATGTTCGGCCTTTGGGCTCCATAAAATCACATGGAATTCCTTGACCAGGTGAGTGAGTACCAGTATTTCAAGAAACTCCCAGTTTCATGGACTCATTTAACAATTTTAATCAGAATAACTGGGCCTCGTTCAATATTCCAAACACATCTCTGAATATGAGTGGGATGTACCGCTGTGTTAACCTGCTCTCTCATAGACCTAGACTAGGGGTGTCATTCGTAAGAATACGAGTAAGCATTAACATATGCGACATCTACTTATTAGGCAGTACTAATTGGTTCAGACTATACGCAATACTCATGTGTCGGAGTATTTGCCGAACTAAGAATTTTTTACTTGAGTTGCTCATAGAGACGGACACATTTGAAGAGGGTCAGCTGAAGCGTCTGAAGTGCTTTGTGGAAGATGGCTTAACTGGTTCACTGACCTATCGATTCTTGGGTTATATGTGTAATGCCCCTGCTTCAGTTGCGGGAATTATGTTGCGTCGAATTAAATGTCATTGTGGTTGTTAATGGTCTGGTGATATGGATTTAGAAAGAGATAGTCGTAGGTTATTCGAAAATTGTAGAACACAGTTGAACTGGAGAGGGCGTGGTAACCTGCGAAAAGGATTGTCACTATTTTCTTTTCCTTGGCACTACAGCCCCAGAGGGCCTAGGCCTACCTCCATGAACTTCTCCGTTCACTTCGGTTTCTCTAGATCTTACACATTCGGTAGGACTGCTTGGGCGGGTGATCAGCTCGTCGCAAGGCCTCTACCTGTACACAAACACAGAAAAACTCACACACACAAACTAAACATCCATGCCCTGAGTGGGATTCGAACCCACGATCCCAGTTTCCAAGCGAACGAAGACAGTACGTGCCTTAGACCGCTCGGCTACCGTGACCTGCCAGGTTGTCACTATAGTAGCGGCTAATCCAGCCCATTTTAGAACCGAGTACCTCCCTGAATGTAAGTTTAGAGCGATGACCAACAACCCTCTTTATGTGATGGCCAATTTAAGAACCTCGAAAATCTGTGCTTTCCGCAAGTCAAGTAACAATAATGATAATGAACAGATGTTTTAATTACAACCAATCAAAACAGCAGTCCCCTTAATACACATAAAGAAATCCTTTTCAGTCCATTTACTTTGAAACGTACTATCTAAATCAACAAGTCTTCATTTTTTCATTAGGCTTGTACTAGGACACAAAAATTTATTTATACAAATATTGTATGATTAACGTGAGCGCACTCGAATTCTACTCATCACGAACTTGCTGAACTTAAACATTGTTAGCAACAATCTACTTCGCGCGAAGCTGCAAAATCACTTTCTTATATTCCTTCCAGTTGCGCTCCCTACTTATTTTATGTCAACTAATCATATACAGGTATTCTCATCTGTTAAAACAGAAACTGCTAATACAGTGTTCACAGTGATAGGCACCGCTCTACAACAGCTGTATTTGAACTTCGCCGAACATTAATCGGAAACACAAAGCCTGTTTTTGAACCAACATCACGACAATTCGAAAAATTATGATTTCTTGAATCAAACACCTTGGCAATTAGACGCACCAAATCAGGAAGGATTGTTTACTCAGGTGTAAATATAAGGACTGCCAGCCAAATTGATCTTATTACAAAAATGAAATATTAACTACCACAAACACTTGCCTAGAAGACACCTGCTCCAATAGGATAACAGAAAATTCTGGTTCTAAATGCAGGTGTTTCTAATTTGAATAGTATGTAAATATTGTTTAAAAACATTTTGTGAATACTGTCACGTGTAGAGTGGTACGCGGGACAAAAATGACAGGTTCTAGTTCGGATAATTGGATTTATTTGCACCTCGGTTACACACCCCCTTAATCACACTCAACCACAGGCAATACAGCGTATCACTGGTTTACACACCTTCCATTTCACCGTTGCACACGCACTGGGATTCTCAGCATTCACTACTCGTCTCCTGGCAACGGGTCTCAACAGAGAAACTAGCACTTCAAATTACTATGGAAGTCTTCTTGCCATTTCTTATTTAATCACTCTGGAACTGAACTGTACTCTGTCACTGTCACTTAAAAACTTAAATCTGTTCTGCCTGGAACTGTTGTTATACAGCCTCCATACTGACCACATAGAAAACATCCTCTATCATTGTGGAGCGGTCGCAGCACGAACCCCATGGAAAGCCAGTCACGTGATAGCCACCTCGTTAGGCCATAGATGCGCTGTTTCCCAGCAACGAAATATAGACATCCTATTGTTGAGTGCGCTTACGCGACTGAAGGTTGTATACATATCGTTGCCTAGAAACACCCTGGCCATCCACGTTACATTATTGTTTTAAACTCACTACTTTCAGGTGTCATTATCGCAATTCACTTGTGGGCCCCGGCGAGCCGCGGGTTGCACTTCGCTGTTCTACTAAATCGTTTCCGTTTCAACAACCCGCAGGACCCCCAAAAGGGGGTGCAGGCAAGTTATCTTCATGGTTGTAGAAATTTCTGATTTTACGACAGTGTGAACTGAAACCGGACTCTGTTGTTCCCTTTATAAATGTTGTGAGAATATCATACACTGCCCCGTTCAGAAATGCTTGTTTCATTATTATTGTAAGCTTTCTTAAATCGATGGAGATTTGGGGGTAAACACTTTCCTCTTCCATGCAAAATTGAGATTTTCGTTGTTTAACTTCTGTGCCATGAAGATCTACAAATGAACACACTCTTCAGTGAAATAATATGTGGAAACCGATACTTAAGAAAATTAGGAAACCACACCAATGCCTTAGCAGTGAACCTGCTAGACAATAGCGAAACTACACATAGACTGAAAAGATAAACCATCCTAACTCTACTAGACAGACCTGAATAAAAGCCAAATGCAAGAACTGAAATGATACCGGTCACGGTAGCTGAGCGGTCTAAGGCATGTACTGTCTTTGCTCGCTCGGAAACCGGGATTATGGGTTCGAATCCCACACAAGGTATTGATGTTTGGTGTGTGTATGCGTTTATTCTGTGTTTGTGCTGTCCTGTGTTTAGGTAGGGGCCTTGCGACGAGCTGATCACTCGTCCAAGGAGTCCTGCCGTCTGCAAAAATGATAAGTGAAACTGAGAAATCAGCCCTATGCTCCAAAGTGGGTGCCGGAAGAAAAAAGTGAAACAAAAACAAGTATATGAGTTAGGCGACTGGACATAACTGATTCACGAACCTGTACTTATTGAACATAGTATACATTCATTGCAGATTCTGCAGATTATATAAGCTTCTGTACGCGTAACTTCCTCATAAATTCAAGGTCATAAGGAAAGGCCCATGAAAAACTGAACAGTCATGACGATTATGAAAATACATCAAGTACTTTTTATTTTAATTTAAAAGCAAAACGTTTTGGAAAGAAGACGTAATTTCCTTTACCAGGCCTTGTATCCAGTCGATGTTTCATCGTGAACAAAGTGGCCGAGACACGAAACCGTTCATTTCCCTCGAGAGTCAGAGCGTACAAGGAAGCGTGGAACGCGGTGTTAAGGAGCGAAACAGCTTTACTTCAGCCTAGGCTATTTGTCATGTGAACTTGCTGTGACGCCTTCTGCAGTTCAATTTACCAAAATCTGTGTACACCTGTAACCCGGATCATCTCACTCTCGGACTACTGAAGAACTAACGCGGATGCGCGGTCTTTCCTTTAGAATCAGTCCTCATAGCGGGTCACTGCCGCCGCTTTATTGCCGCAGTCACGTAGTTCGGTTGGTTTATAAAACAGTGTTTTCCGGTTGGTGGTACGCTGACCGCTGGCGCTCCAAAGTTATAATGAATATTATGTTATATTTATGTTAGATTTAAGGTTCCCAGAGCGGTGTTTATGAATAATTCTGCCTTCTGGGATGTAATGTAATGTAGTCCTTGCTTGGCTTACTCTTCAACCGCAAAAATGGAGGCGACATGTTCTTCCGAAACGTCAGTTTACATTCAGAAGATTGCACGGAATTGTATTCCTGAAGACAGTACTGTTCATATCATGCTTAACGCGGCTAGAAAGTTAACTGCTCTACAACTACCTACGTTTTTCGTTTCTATATACTATTAATATTTAGTATTATGACATGATGCCTGAAAGTCGGAATAGTGGAGCCAGAGCAGACGTCCATTGCTAGGAAACGGCTGTATAGACACATTATAGAGGGATCGAATACGCACGCAACAATAGAAGAACCCGTTTCTAAGCAATGGATCGGCGAACACACAAAAATAAGGATATTGTTGGAAACGGCATTTCCTCTTCGGTCCTTGAATAGTTCTTATACAGAAGATTTCAGTCGAGAAGAATTAGTCGAGTTTCGAAGTTCCAAGTGAGCAGTTAGTTGAGAATTGAGGCAGTCTCTTGAGGCGGCAGTTGAAGATGAGGAAATAATGTGTGAAGTGTGGTAACAAGTTGTATAAGTGTGCGATAAATCGTCATCATTCCAAAACCCGTCTAATAGCCACACAACCCCTAAGTCGTGACAGTATTTAATATTACTGCTATGCTTTATCTTGGTCGTTTAATAGTGTGACCGGTCGAGTGACCACGAAGAGAACAAGGAGTTCTGAGGCTGGTTTTTATTCTCGTCAAATGTAGAGTGTGCCTCGTTTCACAAATGCAAGGCGTGTACACCTGTATCTGACCGCTTATTTATCTCATATGCTATAGTGCCTAATTCTGATTCCAAGCATTCACTGTGGCTCATTATAACTCTCTTGGATTCTTTTATTACAGGAAGACGCTGATTTACTTTACTGCACATCAGAAAAGAGAAATACAAATGTTACTTGTCTGGACATTATCCATCGTCTTGTTTTATTTAAAACACCTCCTGTTTTTATTTAAAAACACAGCGTCTCGGAGACTGGATTCTGTCTCCGTATTCAGGTAAAACCTACTCAGTTGGGCCCAATCGATAGAGCTAGTCCCTATCTCCGGACACCTATACCAAAACCCGATATGGTATACTGGCCAAGAACAGCACAACCCATCTACTAGAGCTCAGGTAAAAGATTCAAATATTAAAGAACTCTACACTTATGAGGTATCGTACCAGAGTTTGCAATATTTTAATATTTTGTCTTAGCTCTTGCAGATGGTTTGTGCTGTGCTTGGCTTCTATAGCCTATCTGGTGTTAGTACAGGTGTCCGGAGATAGGGACTAGCTCTATCGATTTGGCAAGGTTGAGAAAGTTTTGCCTGAAGACGGAAACAGAATCCAGTCTCAGAAACTCTCTGCTTTTAAATATAAACAGGACGGTGTTTTAGATAACACAAGACGCTGGATAATATCCAGAAACATAATATTTGTATTAATGTCCCTTCGTCACAAACTTTTAGAGAAGAGAACTGCATAGAAATGTTGTTCTGGAAACCTTAAGGAAAACCACTTGGAAGGCCTAGCCGCGGATGGATGTATAACATTAAAACCGATCTTAAGTAGGATGGGAGAGTGTGGACTTCATTCATTTCGCCTGGGTTGTTATGAACGCGACATTGAACCTTCGGGTTCCATGAAATGTTGGGAGTTTTTCGAATAGTTGAGGAAATATTGTCTTCTCTGGAAGGACACTGCTCAAGGAAATTAGATTATTTTTAGTCCTATATTGGAAGGATGTAGGTTGCTTATGTTAATAATAATTAGATGTGTGCCACACCCTATTAGGCCCTATCTGCACTGCACAATGTAAGACTGACTGGGGTCAAGCAGGGTCGTGAATAAGTGTTACGACACTGGCATTTTATTGTACCTCGCGCTTGCAAGAAGAGCGATTTCTAAGAACATAGACTCCAATTTTACACTTTTTATGGATGTGAAACTTGGACTCCACGCAAAGGGAAATTCGCACTCAAATGGTGGACGTTTGAGAATGATACATTGGCGCAAATATTTGAACCTACGGAAAGGTAGTGAGAGAGGGGCTGAGAAGCTTCTGTGAAGAGAAACTTCATAATTTGTAATTTTCAGCTAGGATTGTCAGCAATGCTGAAGTAAAGGACGTAGAATGGGCAGGACATAGAGTATGCTCGGTGGAGGTAAGAAATACGTTTATAGAAACTTTGGGTAGAAAACTTAAAGACAAGTTGAAACACCGAGACATAGATAGGAGGATAAGTTATATTAGAGATACATAATCAAGTTGTGAACTGCATTCAATGTATATAGAACAAGATTCAGTGACAGGTCTTCTCGAATACAAGGTTGCAATTTAGCGTTTCATGAAAGGAGTTTTCTGCATGACCACCTTAACGGCATTACTATTGCAGATATAGGGGGCGATTATTTGCTCCGGTTCACCTATATATTAGCCGAGATCGTCAATAATTGTACTGTTCGATCTATACTTTGAGACTCTGTATATTGCATAAAGAAGTGCTAGGTGACACTACACATTGCTAGCAACAGTTCCGTTGTGTAAGATTTGTGGATTTCACGGCGGTGACTATGAAGATTTCCGTCTTCTGGGATGTGGCGCCATGTAGATCTTGTGAGAACCGACGTTTCAGAGGAACATATCGCCTCCGTCTTCAGGGAAGAAAAAATCCGCGAGCTAGGAACGAATGTGAGCAGGTGGCTGCATCCTTAAGGAGGGAGCAATGTGACAAGTGAATCCACTTCATAGATAGCGACTTTTAGACGGACGTCTCCTGGTCAACGTGAACAGACGTTTCCTGCAGAACAGAGATGTCGTTTTCATGAGGTAAACGTTTGTTCTCAGAGCAACGGAGGGGTCGCTTTCATGGCAGTGGAGGGATGAACTGTTAGACTCGCTGTTCCCTATTCAGTAAGCCAAGCAGATATAAAAGAGAGTGCATTCGTGAATAGTCGTACCCAGCTCGACCAAGGTTTTCCGTGGTTTTCCTCGGTACTAGAGCAAATGCCGAGTTGGTACCCAAATCCACGTTGCACTGCATGCCTCACATGCAGCCCTCCCATAGTTAACATCAAAATTTCGCCTTAATATAGCCCTCCCAACGTTAGCAAAAACAAACAAACAAAAATCCGATCATATGCTCTATCTTTACCAGAAGGACAAGCGGGCACTGCCTGGGAACCTTCAAAATCGAAGATATAGTTTCTTCCCCCCCCCCCCACCTTCTCTCGGTGTAAATTTCTTTCCTTTTATAACAACAGGGTCCACTTCCTAACCCTTTACCTTCTTTCCTTCCCAGCGCTTTACTTTCTCACAAACGTACAGCATTAACCGGTCGGGCTTTGTCGCGGAGACGTAATAGACGTAGTACCCTCGTGGAGGCGGGGCCAAATGCCTCCACCGTGACCCTGCGAGTCGTAGGTTGCGGCGAAAAGGGAAGTCTCAGATCTGAGACCTAGTCCCAAGGGACTAGGGCCCGAGAAAGACTGCACTGGCAAGGGCCAGCAGCATATTGAAGAGACAGACCCGTCTTCTCATCAGAGAGGGCGCCCCACAAAAACAAGACCGTAACTGTTAAACAGTAATAAATATCTGGTCATGAGCCCCACACGGGGTTCGAAACCAAGACTGATTGACTGACTGACCGTCAGTAGCAATGTGACTTTGATTGAATAGACGCAGAGGGTTCAAAAGTGAAGTCGGAAGAAGAACCAGAATACGAGATGACACAGAAAGTGTGTGAACTGTTATAATTGAATGTAATTGTGATACAGACGTCAAATAAACCTAATCATCAAATCTAGAATCCACAATTATTAGTCACACGTACCCCCCAACACGTGGCAATTTGGTAGCTCACGCTAGTTCCTCGCTCTCAGATTTTTTATAGCCTGAAGATGGAGGCGATACGTTCCTCCGACACGTCCGCTCACACAAGATGCACACGGTGCCACATCCCAGAAGACGGCATTCTTAACAGTTCCATTGTTTTCCGTCAAACATCGTAAATAAAACATACATGTATCTGTTGCTTTCCAGTCGATATGTGGCTAGGAGTAGGTGCGCCCTTCTTGTTTGCAGAAGCTCGTGATTAGTTAGTATGACTGCAGGCAGTGAAAATGTTTACATGCTTGTGGTGGTAGATCCTGCAATATCTGACGCCTTAGAATGTCAAACAAAAGCATAGAAACTGTCGGACAGGCACATGCTCTGTCCTCTGGTTCTCCCAAATGTTAGTTTGTACGTTACACTGGACACAATAGAGAACAAATGGAAGGAACCCCGTCAGTACAGTGCGATGTACTGTTTGGACGCTTTAATCAACATTGCACGCAGGAAGTCTGCTGACAGGATGCTCTCGGAGCAGCAGACCGTCTGCTTGAGGTTATACGGCCGCACAGTTTTCATGATTTACGAGTTTTAAAATAAACTGAAACAATCCAGCGCACGGGGAAATTTACAGCGTATTCGAAACAGTTCATCCTGCCTGGGGTTTTGTGATCAACTGAATTCTTCTTCTTCTTCTTCTGTATATCAACCTTCCTTCCTACTTTCCGCCAATTTCTGTAACTATACGTACTTTCCGTTACATCATACCTAGACATACCGCTGTGGGCACCACCAACAGTGAATCGAGCGCTAGCCAATCACAAGCTAGGAACCAGCCAATGTTAAGCAACGGCTGGGTAAAGCCTAAAACAATGCATGCAACGACGTGTTTTCTGTGGATCCGACTCAAGGTTATATAAGAATATATAGCGATAGAAACATTTAGTAGTGAGGTAGAGTGTGTGTTTTATAATTATTAAAAGCAGTAGTATTGTTGTTATATTATTAGTCATCAACCAGCGACCTTCACCTCTTCAAGTTCGTCTGTATATTTTGTGCAACTACAATAAATATTTATATATCTGTTTAATAAGTGATTGTCTCTACGTACAACGACATCCCACGCCGTCTTTCTTTCAGTCCGTATTTATTTGATTCCGTTCTACCTTCCATCCGCCCATTGTTTTCTCCTACCGTCCTTACTTTCTTCCGAACTTATACCTATCTACTTGTTTTCCTATAGTCCTACTTACCGTCGGGATACGCGGTAGCGTAGTTGGTTGATGCACTGAGGTACAAGGGGGAAGGTCGCGAGTTCGAGTACCGATGAGGGGGATTTTTCACTTTACGTAATCCGCACTAAGGCCTTGGTGTCGACTCAGTCTCTAGCAGAAATGAGTACCAGGAATCTTCCGGAGGGCTAAAGGGCGGCCGCCGCGTAAGGCTGACTACCTCACCGCCGTCTGTGAGCCGATTATCTATAAGATGTGGGAGCCTCAACCTCTCACAACCCTATGGGCCTCCACGGCCTGTTACAAGGATAACTTTACTTTTACGTACCTACCATCGATGGGCCGTTCCTTCTCTCCCTCCTAATTACCAAAAGTCATTGGATTTCTCAATTGACCTAATCCTTCCAGCCGCACTATGACCGTGGGGTTCACCCAGCCTCTAACAGAATTGAGCACCAGGAATCTTCCTGGGAATAAAGGGCGCCGGCGCATAAGGCTGACAACCTCGCCGCCATCTGTGAGGTGATTGTCTAGAGAAAATTTTGGAGCCTCGACGTCTCACAACCTATGGACCTCCGCGGCCTGTTACTGGGATAGCTTTCTTCTTACGTACATACCTACCAATCTATCTACCTACTTACTTACCTACCTACTTATCTATTTCTATTCTGTGCTGCTTGGAAATTGGTGACAGGTATAGAGACGGACAGGATGATCTGTGTAACTCCATTTCCTCTCTGTGCTGCGCGTTTTAAATACTCTCCGAGTAGATCAATTCTCTGAAAGCTCAAAGGCTGTTTATTACCTGTGATGAGGGCACGCCCAGCGCAGCAGTTCGCCAAATATCTGCTGTCATCTGTCTCTTTCCGAGCCAGTTGCCAGACCACACCTTTAGTAGATATTTGCTTGAACGTACGGAATAGAAAGCAGATTCTACAGCTGCTTAAAATATTTTTGGTCTTTAGCCCATTGTCTTCTTTTTCTTCTTTTGCACAAAGTTCATAAACTTTGATCTCCATCCATCTGTTCTCTTGTTCGGTGATAAGTCACGTCTGTGTTTGCCTGACTCCATGTGAGCGTGCTTCATCTTTTTTGGGTAATACAGTGCAGTCGCATTTTATGCATTCTGGAAGACCTCGCGCAGTTCAAGACAAGTTTTGAAACACACGCGTGATTCTTGCCAATTTGAGGGAGATACATATTATTTTAAACTTTGCGCCTAAAGTAGGACGTAAATAATCTTCTGTATATTGCACCACTTCAAATTCACATAAAATGCTATCACACTGTATTATTATTTCGCCATTTTAAAATATGGCTTTCTCCGTAGTAATCATTTGCATAGATGTCCTTCCATTCAGTAAAGTGTTTACTACGCATTCAATTTGCAGAGGTAACCAACCATAAGCAATTGAAATTTCAATCCAGTAATATAATATCATTTCTGATAGCACGTTATACGAAATCCTGGGCTAGTGATTCATATTTCTCGTAAGTATTGAAAATATTTCGGTAAACATTACTGTTAACTGAGCATGTACCAGATGTGCTGGAGCATTAGCTGTCCTCAGAATTAACTGTAATAAAGAAATGGATCGTCCCTCTCACTTAAGTTAACCCGTACCAAGGTTAAGGTCTTCTCAATAGCAGGATGATCGGTGCAGTCACTCTCTATTTTATTTGCCCAGTTTCATCAGAATTTAAGAGGGCAACACATGGTTTCCTAACAGTAAACAGAATTTTTAAGCGAGAGAAAAGTTGTTAAGATTGTCTTCAAATACATCGCAGTAGAAAATAAGTCCATTTCTTTCTCAGGAGTAGGGCCACGCCATAGCTCAAGCGGTTAGTCGCTGTCTTCCCACCGCGGCGGCCCGGATTTGATCCCAGGTCTGGTCAATTGGGATTTGTGGTGGACAAAATGGCGCTGGGGTGGGTTTTCTCCGAGTACTTCGGTTTCCACTGCCAGTCTTCATTCCACCAAGTTCTCCATCATCATAATGACCCGGGGCAGGTACAATAGGCCAATCAGTGGCCGCCGTGCCAAGTGAACCCAGTTGAACTCTACCCTCCACTAAACGAAAAAAAAAATTCTCAGAAATTGAACTCTCTGAGTATCCATCGCTCAAGTCGTGGTTGTGGCACGGTCAGAAATACATAAATTGGAAATTTATGAATTCTTGGTCTTCTAACTTCATCGAAGTGCATGAGAAATTTTCCGGACTTATTTCGCACCATGGTAGTAATGGATCTGCTTTCTGAAGGACATGTGTTCAATACCGTGAAGCAGCAGATTACCCAAGCTCACGGGGCTAACTGTTCTCACTGTCTGGAGCATGACGTGCATACCGCGATATTCAAGGTTGAGTCTGCAGACCGAGACCTGTTGCCTATCGGTAATGGGGGGACTGACCGTCTTCATATCTCGTAGTGTGTATAAATTGCACAGCACAGTCCCCCTCCCAGCCCTTCTATGCGCGAAGTATAGCTGCTGGACATCACAGGTTGATTTTATGAGATCTGGGACTTGCGGAACATTATATCAGACGTCACTTTAATGGAATAAGTGAGATTTCATCAAGATTTTTCCATTACATATATTGTGACTTCTGGAATGAGACAGGAATATAATTATGAATGATGAGTAGGTGGGGATATGTAAGGAAGCGCCCGTGGTATATTTCGAAGTACTGTTCCGGAATTTTTTGAGAAAGACCGAGGAAACCTGTTCAAAGCTCAGAATGATCAATAAACTGTTCGAGACTCAAACCGAACATCTCATGAATACAAATCTAAGAAACCAGGAAGCGTACACGCAGCGTAACAATTCTAGCGCCTTGCCTCTAGTGCTTCTCGTGTCCTTTTCTTTTAAATATCTCGAAATTTGGCAAGAGAGGATTGGGTATAAAATACTCGCATTTGCTTGAGTTTTCTGTACAGTATTTTTCGAAGCATTTTTCTCCGCGAAGAATGTTTAGCGAGTTTCACGCAGAGAATTGTGCAAGTCTTCATTCAAAGCGTCTTTTACTTTTGTCCGATTTCAGCCGAAATAGAATGTGTCGATGATTTTGAGTAGAACTCCCCAATATCAAATTTCACGAAAATCCACGCAGTGGCTGTCGAGTTGTTACTTGCGGGCAGAGGAACAGACAGACATGTTTCAGCTAATAGGCGCATTTTTGTAACTTTTCGTTGCTAACGCGCCAGAAATAACGCCGGCTATAGAAGCCTTATCGAAATAAAGTTGGACAGAGATTTTTCACGATTTTACTAAGCAAGTGTTAGAGTTAAACTTGATGGTGCGTCTTCCTTGAGTTACTGGAAGTTGCTCAGCTGATCAGTAAGTTCCCTGCCTTTCGTGGAACCCGAAGTTTTGTTACCGTGTTCACATAAGTCACCATTCGGCCCTACTCTAAGCCAGGTGAATTTTTTCCACACCCTTATACCCTATTTTAATATTATTTTCCCATAATTACTACATCTGCCGTCCATTTCATTGTACCTTATGATAGGCCACAGCAGTTTCCGTCCATAGATCACGTCTTTCGAATTCATTCATCATAAATAAGATATTCTTCATTGTTACATAATATATGCATATGATAAAAAGTTGCTAAATAAACACAAGAAACCACAAACCTTAGAGAATCCTCCATTTTCCATAAAGAGCGCATCAGCCCAGCACTCAGCTGCATAGTGGTTCTACTTGACCTTCCCATATCCTTGATCTGCAGACCCGCCCTACTCTTCGCACCATCTGCGTGTGTTGAACTCATTGTTATGCGTTCATTGTACGAAATTGATAAAATGAGCAGACAATATCCACCATTTGTTGGTTATTCGTATATTTCAGCTTAAAAGCTACTGATGGTTTTCGATTAAATTTGGTGTTAAATATCTAGATTAGAAATTGGCAAGGTCGTACCGAAAGTCATGAGCAACTTTTTTTGCATACAACCTGGGAACAGCAGACGAAAGAGAGTACGGTGGTAGGTGGAACCAGCTTTTGTGTTAACCTTGAGTGTCTTGTGACGTCAATAGCTTGCATCACGTGATCAGTATCACTCCTAACAAAATAGCCGACAGCGATATGTCGTTTCGCCAGCGTGCTGTCATCGAATTTCTTGTGAAGACGGAAATATCTGCTGCAGAAATACACCAGAAACTTCAGCGTGCTTATGGAAGTGTATGCATGCGTGCGAGCAGTATTCGAAGATGGGTGAAACATTTTAAAGATGGGAACACCGGCATCGAAGATGAGCTTCCGAGCGGTCGTCCTCGAGCAGCCTCAACTGAACGCAACAAGGAAAGAGTGGATGAGATCATTCAAGATGACAGGCGTGTGACTGTGGACACAGTAGCCCGAAAACTTTGAATAGGGCACAGTGCAGTACAGGAGATGTTTGAAAGCTTGGGCTGTAGGAAAGTTTGTGCTCGTTGGGTCCCGCGGTTAATGACCGAAAACCACAAAGGTCAGCGAAAAGCCATCACCTCAGAACTGCTGCAGAGATATCGACACGAAGGCGATGATTTTTTGCTCTGTATTGTGACAGGTGACGAAAGGTGGTTTCACCATTTCGAGCCTGAAAAGAAAAGGCAGAGTATGGAATGGCATCATTTGCATTCTTCATCAAAAAAGAAGGCAAAGACAGTGCCATCAGCGGCGAAGGTGCTGGGCACAGTCTTCTGGGATGCAGAGGTGTTTATTCTGGCCGAATTCCTGGAACGTGGGCAAACCATCAATTCTCCTCGTTAAGTCCAGACGCTGCACAAGCTCCGTCGTGCATTGCGCGATAAACGTCCGGGACGAAACATCATCATCCTGCATGACAACGCTCGCCCCCACGCCACTCGCCTCACATTGGAAGGAATTGCAAAGATGGGGTGGGAAGTTCTTCCACACTCCTCCTATAGCCCTGATCTGGCACCCTCCGACTACCATCTTTTGGGATTTGTGAAGGATCAGCTGCGTGGACAACGTTCTGAGACAAGGGAGGCAATTCAGAAAGCAGTGCGTCAGTGTCTTCGGATGACTGGAACAGAATTTTACAGAAGGGGTATATTCAAACTCCCAGATCGCTGGGAGAAATGTGTACAAAGAAGTGGCGATTATGTGGAAAAATAAAGAAAGGTCTGTAGATTGAGGAGGTGTATTTGGTTTATCAATAATAAAGCATGTTACTTTACAAAAAATTGTTGCTCATGACTTTCAGTACTTTATTATATTCAATTTTTATTTGTATTGGACTGGGATAATCGCCACTTTACAAGTAACTCAAACCGATCGGTTTAGGTTCATTAAAACGCTCAGAATTACTGCTTTTTGAACTGTATCCGTCGTGTAATATTCTAAAAACTAGAGAACATAACGTTTCGGGAACAGACGCAGTCTCCGGATCGTCGTGTTCTCTAGATTTTAGAATACTAGACGAAGGGCAACGTCCAAAATTCGGGTAATTCTGAATGTTATACATCTTTGTCAGAATCCTTTAGAATCTACTTCATTAAAACGGTTCCTGGGGCGTACAGTATATATATGTGTGTGTACATGTTACATGACATGTTACACTCGTAGATCTTATTAAAAGCTGGATTTTTTCTTTAGAACACCTTTTTCCACGAATTGTCCTATATTTTGATGTATACAAGTTCACAGAGAAGGCATCTAGAAAATACATGAACTTAATCTTAGTGGAACTGTGCACTCCGAATGTTAAGATCCTTTCTATCGAAGATCTTAAAACAGAATGGTGATTCATACTTTTAGAAGTGAGAGCTTCTACGATGTAGGATCATGAAGCGTATTTCTGCCTCAGGTTAAAGAGAATGAGAAGTTTTCTAGGTATATTTTTATTTGAAAATAATAGAAACCTTGTCAAATGTAGGTTTTAATTTGACTTCATGGAAGTACTGTATGGTGCATCATAATTATGAATGATATTCTGGTCCATCTGTATTTTGTTTGTAGCTATATGGTGAGGAGGCGGATCTTCGACGATAGGTTTAGAATTGAAATGGAAATTATTTCTCAGTAAGTATGGTTCTCCTTAACTGTTTCCTCTCTCTGATAAGGAACGACGCCGAGTGGTGGTGGGTGTAACTTCTGCTTTGTGTTCTCCTCTTCGAATCTAGGCCAGGAAGCCGACTGCCATGACTAGATGTGATTCAATGTTTCCACGCCGGTGAAAATTTACAGTGCAGACTTCCGGGTTATGACACTGCTTAGAAGTGGCCTCAGTCCTGGTATAACCTTTGCTCTAAAGACGAAGGAGGGAAGTGGTTCCCCCGACACGTCGGTAACTAGCAGGAGACTGCGCAATGCCATAGGCTGCAAGATCACAATCTAAAATACATAATACTCGTATGTACAGAGACATTGCACATGCTTTCTCGTACACGCATGATGGACCACAGCCGCATTACTTGGTCCATTGTCTCTATAGATCACTAAATTTTATCAAATTAGATCAAGTCCTTTTGGAGAAAATTAGCGTTTTGCATTTGGGCTCCTGGAGAGCGTATTTTTTTTTTTCATTCTGAGGGTATCGAATGCGTTGATTTATAAAAGGATACGGTGTCCATAAATTGGAAAATATGATCAAATTCTTTAACAGTTGTTTTCGAGGAAATCGTAAGTTTATATTTCTGGGCCTCTGTGATGGGTTCCTATTTTTGGAGTTAGAATCTTCGTATTCAGTGTGCACCGCACTGTAATGATAAACACTTAAATACCGAATATGAATGCAATTGGGGAAAGCAGTCTTCTGGGATTTGGCACCGTGTATATGTGGTGTTAACCGACGTTTCGGAGGAACGTGTCGCCTCTATCTTCAGGGTAGAAGGAAAAATATAAGAAATCCGCAAGCGAAGAGACCGTATGAACCGGTAAAAGCATCCTTCTACCCTGAAGATGGTGGCGATACGTTCCTCCGAAACGTCGGTTAACACCACATATACACGGTGCCAAATCCCAGAAGACTGCTTTCCTCATAGTGACCGCCGTGAAAGCCTCAAATCTTACATGAATACAATTGTTCAAACAGTTTCGGTGCTGGTGAGGCTTAAGCTCACGCACGCGCACACACAGTAGGCAGACGGACGGTGTGTCAGAAACGATCCTTATAAATTCGAAATCCGTCAAATCTAGAGATGGTTTTTTTTCTCCACGTTCACAGCCATCAGCATGAATGTTTGGAACGTTTTATCCGTTCTGATCCCAGTAATTTCTCATATATGCAGTACCCTTACCTTCTTCCTCTATTCCTGCTGCTCCCACTTGCAGCTAAGGCATTCGTGAAACACCTCGTTTCGCTTCAGTTTCTTAATCTAAGATAGGTGGTAGGACTCCTACAACGGGGGATCAACCCGTCGCAAGGCCGCTACCTAACACAAACACAGAATGAACACAGACATCGATGCCTTGACTGTGATTCGAACCCACGATCCCAGTGTTCGGGCGGGCGAAGACAGTTCGTGCCTTAGACCGCGCGGCTACTGTGATCGGCTTGTAGTGCCCATAAGGAAAAGTAAGAATTGCCTCAAAGGTGGTTACGACCGCCTCTTCTTAAGCCATTAACATGCCCCCCCTTTTTTATTGCTAGTGGGGTGGGACTAAGTGCCTTGCACTGCGGCCACTTCTGGCCTATTGTACCAGCCCAAGATGATAGGTGAAGGTGATTGTGGAGCAATTGGTGGAATGAAGATTGGCAGGGGAAACCGAAGTACTCGGAGGAAACCTGCCCCAGCGCCACTTTGTCCACCACAAATCCCACTTGACCAGACCCGGGATGGAACCCGGGCCGCCGCGGTGGAAAGCCAGCAACTAACCGCTTGAGCTATGGCGCGGCCAACATGCCCCTTATCATCTTGACATCTTATTCGATGGATTGACCTGTGTAGTTTAAATAACGTGGTTAAGCAACAAAGCAGTCATTCCTTAACCCTTTAAAGCTCAGTGGTTACTGTATGTACCACATGCTTTAACACACCAAAACTCTGCATTCTGCCCACAGAGTGTATTTGTGGGTTCTACGAGGGTTGGAACTTTAATAGTGGCAACACTCCTGTAGAGACGCCATGCAACGGAACCAAATAATGACGCCTATACCACACGTTAGTTACATACCTACCCTACCTCAGAGCAAATGGACTCTCCCTTCCCACATCACGCGCATGCACGGTGACGAGAAGAACAGAGACGCGTGTTAGCCGGTGGTCTAATGTAGTGTTGTCACGAAGTTTACGAAACAGGAAGAACGGACTTGGATTAAGATTGAATGTGCCAGAGGCCGTACAGCACGACAGTGTCATCAAGGTCTTCAAGAGGCTTGCGGGGAATCTGCATTGCCTTACAGAACAGTGGCAAGGTGGGTAAAAGCCTTCAACGAGGGACGCCAAAATGTGGCAGACATGCGTCGGCCAGGTCGTCCTAGTGTCGGAGAAGAAGAAGTGTATGCTCTTTCCGCGTTACTGAAGAGTGATCGACGCCATACGATTCGTGAGCTGGCCCTAGAGACAGGATTAGCGCATACGACTGTGCTTCACATTCTAAAGAAACGCTTGGGCATAAGAAGAATTGCATCACGATGGGTTCCGCGTGATTTGACGGAAATGCAGAAATGGGGAGCGCTATGGGCGCCAATGAGAGGGTTTCTTACGCCGTATCATTATGATGGATGAGACATGGGCCAAATCGTACGAGCCACAAATGAAACGCCAATCGAACGAATGGCGTCATTACGGGTCACCACGAAAATCAAAATTTCGTCAGAACCCCAGCAATGTGAAAGTTATGGTGATTCTCGTGTACGACTGTGATGGTGTTATCCTAGCGCATACCGTTCCCCGACAGCAGACCGTCACTGCACAGTATTACTGTGCATTTTTGGAACAGAACCTGCGACCAGCTTTGAGAAAGAAGCGGCCACACTTTCTGCAGAACCCACCCATTATTTTGCAGGACAATGCTTGGCCGCATACAGCGCAAGCTGTGGCTGATTTGTTCGATCGATGGGGCTGGGAAGTGCTGTACCATCCACCATACTCCCCGGACTTAAGCTCTTGTGACTTCGACTTGATTCCTAAGATGAAGGAACCACTTCGTGGCTTTCGCTTCAGAACTGTTCCAGAGATTCTTCAGACAGCAGACCGCTCCATTCGAACTATCAACACAACAGGCGCTGCTAAAAGTATCCTACGACTTACACATCGCTGGCAACGGGTTGTACACCATGCTGGTGACTACACTGAAGGACAGTAAAACTTCGAAACATGCATCTATTTTGTATCAGTTGTAAATAAATAGTTGCCACTATTAAAGTTCCAACCCTCGTATATTGTTCTCACAATAAACAGCGACTGTTTCCCCTAACACCATTAACTGGTTGGGCTTTGTAGTGGTGATGCAGTGCGTTTCATCTGAGGTACAAACCGGATTCTTACATGAGAAGGAATTCAGTCTTTAAAGGGTTAAACACTCATCAAATTAAAATAATGTTCGCGGCACAAGTTACAGATCAGAGAAGATACTGCTGAGATACGTTGGACACACTCCATGAAATTTCATTTTTGCAAGGCGCTATGAGAGAGGATCTCTTATCATTCTCTTTAGCCATGCAGTTTCATGGCCCACTCTTTGCGGCACTGTAGAGTCTTAATGGTGACAGAATGTTCTGTTTGAGGACAATATTTGGAACTGTGAAAGAAGAAGTAGCAAGAGGATGGAAAAAAACTGTGTAGTAAGGAAGTTCGTCACTTGAACTCTTAGCCAGATATTGCTAGAGTAATTAAGTGGTGGGCTGATAAAGGCTGGACTTGTGAGAAACTGTATTGGTAGATACTTAGCTCGGAAACCCTCAAGGAGAACTGCTAGTAGGCGTGATTGGGACAGGACGCCAAAACTATGATCGCCAACTCGCCATGAACTAATTAAAGGAGACTAGGCGAATATACACGTAGAAGTATTTTATGGAGCACACTGTAGTCTACTGACGAATGCATTTTCACAAGTGACTGGTATATAAAGTTTATTTCTGAAGTCCTTTGTTCCGAAGATAGATCCATGAAAATGAGTCTTAGAGGATGTGGTTTGAGGGTGGTGACTATATTCAGGTGTTTAGAAATAGAATCCATTGGCAGCATTTTTCGACACTGTAATGAATGTTTCACAGCTAGCGATGCCAGTTGAGAAACTATCAGCTTCTCAAGGAAGATTCTCCATTGGTGCGTTATTTAGCCGAAGTAGCCAGAATTTCACGTTTCCCAAACATTTGAATCGAACATGTCGGTTTGCATGGTCTGTGACCAACTAACTGCAGGCTGCTTGTTAAACATGAATCTATCTATCTATCTATCTATCTATCTATCTATCTATCTATCTATCTGCCTGCCTTCCTGTCCGTCTATCTGTCTAGCCATCCCTGTTACTCCTACTTGAAACATAGGGCATCCATGAAACGCTTCGTTTCACTTCAGTTTCTTAATCTTAGACAGTAGACACAAGGCCGCTACCTGCACACAGGACAACAGAAATACAGAATAAACGCAGAGTGCCTTGAGTGGGATTCGAACCCACTATCCCAGCGTTCGAGCGAGCGAAGACAGTTCATGCCTTTGATGGCGCGGCCAGTGTGATCGGCGCTAAATATGAATAGGCTCTGTGGAAGGTCGGTCCCTCAAAATGTATGGCTAGGGTAATCCAATTATGGACCCTTAACGAGAAGGGCCTCGTCCTCTGCGCTCCGCCTTCTGGACATGTGGGAGGAATGCTCTTAGTTTCTCAATTTGCTGTCAGTTCTCAGAATATCAAATTGCTCCCAAGTTACGCCCAAAACTTCGTTAAAGCCTCCTAATTAATTTCATAGGCATTCGAGTTTGTTCTTCTAAGAAATGTCAGGTATTGACATGAGTAAGTTATTAAAACACTAGATTGCACGTAGGTGTACGCGGCCATCATCTGACAAGGAATCAGACCAATACCAAGTGCTTGGTACCGGCTAGTAAGCAAAAGAGAGTGGGGCATTGTTTCTAAATGCATTCCTTGCTATCTTGCGTACATCATTGATGTTAATGTTCGTTTCATAGCAGTTGAAATTCTATTGTTGCAAAGCTAGTCGCATTACAGATACCGCACTGAACAAAGTCGTGATTTTTTACTTTCCTGTTTTGTTATGTTCTCGTATTCACTACATAAAGACAGGTTAAAATGTTCAACTATTATATTTTTTTATTGCTAGTATGGTGGGACTAAATCCTTTGCACTGCGGCCACTTCTGGCCAGTTGTACCAGCCCCAGATGATAGGTGAGGGTGATTGTGGAACAATTGTTGGAATGAAGATTGGCAGGAGAAACCGAAGTACTCGGAGAAAACCTGCCGCAGCGCAAATTTGTACACCACAGATACCTAAATGTTGATCTAAGTATTACATATAATTTATTTCAGAGTAATTTTTCTTACAATGGTAGAGATGAGTTTGGTGTTCATAATAAAGACGTGATTAAATAAAGGCTGTGCCAAAATTAACTTCGTCGGACAATTTCAACTGGAGCCCCCTAACGCCCTACAGTAGTGTTTCTGCCACAGGTAATGAAGTATTCAAAATTGCGTTTGTTTTGTAATCGCGGTAACGGCTGATCATAGTCCGTTGGCCATGGGCCAGAAACAGAAAATTATGGCCAAGTTTAAAGTGTAATAAACTTGGGGCAAGTGTTTCAGGTGAAACAAGATCCAAATGTTTTGATTGAGCTCTTAAACTGAACTCTCCCCTCCCCCTTTTGGGCTGCAAAACCGGAATTTTCGGTTGATTCTGTGGAGCACGCAGTCTAGATATCTAGCATTCCTCTTTTACTTCTCGAAAATTAATTGTTTTTATTCGTCAGAATATTAGACATAAACCTGGACCCGAAAGCACCGACCAATGAAGGGTTTTTGTAAATGTTCCTAATCTGTCCAATTACTATGCTTTCTTATTTTCTTATTTATTTAAACCCCCATATTCTGTTAGAATATTTACAAGGTAACTTAGAATTTTGATGCTAAGAACTGGGTTATAGTTAGCGTTGACAATTGTGAGATGAAGGGGCGCGGATTCTTACGGTGTCAAACAACAAACAGGCTTAAATGCAGAGAAAAGAATTGCAATTAATCTACAAGAAAAATCTCGCGCGAAGCATGTAAAAGTTTACAGACATAAATAATTTGCCGACACTGGTGGCTGCCCAGTTTAAGACACCCATGATTTCAGCATATCTATTGACGAGGATAACGAGTTAGAAACCCGTGGAGATAAAACACTGAAAGTAACTGAACGTGAACGATCATCTCCGGCGTCTTTAATCCAGAGGAAGGAACTGCTTTTGACAACGCTCCTCATATCCGGTCTGATGAGGAGAAAATTGCTGCTCCTTCCCGGTGTCGAACACCAGACTTTCAGTCCGTAGCTAATCACACTGTCATTCTGTATGGGTTTGTGGAAATGTTTCCTCTTACGATATCCAGGCATGGGTCGGATCTCAGCACAAAAGAATAAGAATTGTCTATCTGCCGATACCGGTGAACCCCCAGACTAAGGCGCCAATGACCTTAGGCCCCTCGAACATTTGGTTTACCTTTTTTAATTTCGCTTGTGTGAAGGCTACTTACCGAACTGTGTAGGCTGCCGAATGAATTGATTATTGCGGAAAAGTATTGAGAGGAAGTGGTCGTGACATATTTTGAGGTAATCGCCATACATTTATCTGGAGCCACTAAAAGAAATTAGGCAAATATTCTCCTCTACTGGATATCTCACGGTTTTCTTCGCGCTTCACGATGTTAAAAGCCTTATGGTGAACCGATCTCTTATGCAGTGAGTCCTTCTGTGACACAATTTTAGATTCGATTTAGGAAGCACATAAAATGTGAGCTAAGATTGGGCTGTAGCACCAAAGAAGAGGAAGAATTCGGAACTTCTTTACTGATGGGAGGACTCTGTGTTTATCTCGAGATGAGAAAGTGAAAGTACATCTCTCCTGACCCAGAATCATGTAGAGTGCAGGTACAATCAGGGTCAAAAGTGCGCTGTTGTCACGAGTAGCGTGTGCAGACGCTCATTTCTAGTCTAATGGCTCATCAGTTTCCATGACAACAGGATAGACAAAGATAGTTCCTCCTGCGTTTTATACAAACTCTTAGACTATCTTCAGAAACATGCATAAGAGTTATCTTCGGCGCCTGTGTCCACGTTAGGCTGTCCAATCCACTATCTCTAGTGAACAGCTCCTCTCCGGAGGAACAGATATTGATGAGGTTCGATTGAGTACATACTATAGTTTACCAGGTTCAGTTCAAATTACAGAACATGGGCAACCACTTCACATGGAGGGTAAACTATATTTTAGATATACCCGTATTTAGCAACAACAAAATATGAGTTTAGGTTACTGTGAATTAAAACAGAATATAAACCATGTAGATTTTAAAGGGTTCTGACGATGGTGTATAACACTCTGAATTACTAGACTTTTGGACTTCTTCCATCGTCCAGTGTTCTAGAAATTAAAAAAAAAAGTTTCGGAAACTGGAGCTATTTTCGTCCTCAGGTGAGGGGGCGAAGACACTCAGTTGGGCCCCTTATAGTGATTGAGACTAGCTCTTTCTAAGGGTCTCAACTGAATAGAAATATTCTTCCCTCATCTGAGGACGGAAACAAATCCAGTTACCAAAACGTCGTGTTTTCTATTTTCTAGAATACTGGACAATGGAAAAAGCCCCCAAAACCCAACAATTCTGTGAGAACAAACCCTGGTTTGAAAAAGAGTGACATATACTATTAGTGCTATGGAAGCAGGCTGAATTGCCATGGTTGTCAAATCTGAGGGAAAAAATGAGGTAATGAGAACATTGTAAGTACAAAATTGGTAAGACTTTCAGGAACAAAAAGGTTAAGACAAAAGTAAGGAGCTTGAAACAAATAGTAACAGCAAAAATATTAGACTTTTGACTTATGTAGCCAGCCTCCTATGCAATGGGTACCGGGGGCTCTATACTCGGCGGTAAAGCGGCCGGAGCGTGAAGCTGACCACTCACCTCCAATTAGTGTCGAGGTTAAGAAAACGTGGATCTATAAATCCACTCCCCATACTTCTTCATGGTGTGGTGCTTAATTAATTAAGCACAAGGGCAACTTTTCCCGTATTTATGCAATTATTGAGAGGCTCAAACAATGTGCGAATTAAAATTGTGTTCACCAATGATATGGATGACATTATGTAGGCCTATATTTGGAATAAAAATACAAATGTAGATACAGTCACGGTGAAATAGTCCGAGGAAATATTCCAGAAGTATTTGGTAATTTTTAATTCAAATGTTGCTGTCATACCGTCTGTGTTGCAATGTCAAGGTGTGAATACCAGTATATGTATATATATATACAGGGTGTTTCACGAATTTAGGGCATAACTGCAGGAGGTGATTTCCTAGGTCTTTGTGATCAAAAAAGTTCATATAAACATGTGTCCGATTTTGGACGGTTACGGAGTTATGACCGTTTCAAACTCAGAATAGAAGGTAACGATTACTGACAATAAACGGAACAAAATAATAAACCAGCATAATACATGATACATTTAAAGTATGAATGTAAAGTTATCTTTGTGAAATTACCTTCAATTTGAATTTATTGGTGCTTAAAGCTGATTTTCGAAAATGCCACCGCCGGCCGCAACACAAGTTGCCGCTCGGTTGTGAACCGCCCGGGTTCGTGGCCGGACATACCAACCCACCATGCCTTAGGTACCTCTCAAATGTCGAGATAACGAGAACGTTCTGTCTGTAGCTGGCCAAAAATAGCGACCTGCCAGATGATAGACGCGGTTCACACGAGGGCGTGTACGGGAATGAAAAAACGGTCATAACTCCGTAACCGTCCAAAATCGGACGCATGCTTATATGAACTTTTTGATCACAAGGACCTAGGAAATCACCTCCTGCAGTTATGCCCTAAAGTCGTGAAACGTCCTGTATATATGAACAGTTACCTAGACGGTTGTTTCGTATGGGTGCAAAATACGTATCTTACTTTGTGGGAATAATGGGAACTAGTACATTGTTTGACAATGTGGCAGAGTTCAAATATTTGGGAACAACAGTATCACATCATAATTTGATTGATGAAGAAATTAAGAGCGAATTACCGTATTTACGCATGTATAGGCCGCACATTTTTTGCCAAAAATTCAAGAGGAAAACTGGGGTGCGGCTTATATTCGAAATATTTGAAATCACACTTCATTAAAAAAAATATATATTCATAATTAATAATACAGAGTGTTCTACTCCTGAAATAATATTCCAAGAAAATTATTTTTTCCTATAATTTCTGTCTGAAAATTGTGCTGCGGCCTATACACGCACGCGGCCTATACATGCGTAAATACGGTAAGTTCTGGTAATGCTTGCTACCAATCAGTTCAGAACATTTGTCTTATCGTCTGCTGTCTAAAAACTCAAAGATTAAAATACAAAAAGGCAAAGCTATCCCTGCAACAGGCCGTGGAGGCCCATAAGGTTGTGAGACGTCGAGCTACCCACATTCTCTAGACAGTCGGCTCACGGATGACGGTGAGATTGTTAATCTTACGCACCGGCTGCCCCTTATCCCCAGAAATATTCCTGGTTCTCATTTCTGTTAGAGGCTGAGTCCACCCCAGGGCTTTAGTTTGGCGGGAAAGATTATGTCAATTGAAAAATCCAATGACCTCCTCGGGAATCGAATCCGCGACCTTCTGGCTTGTAGTGTAGTGCCTCAACGAACTACGCTACAGCGTTCCCCAAGACTGAAATACGACCTATATTTTTGACTGTAGTTTTGTGTGGGTATGAAACTTGGTCTCTGTTAGTAAGGGAAGCGTTTGAGAACGGAGTGCTGAGGAGAATATGTGGATACAAGAGAGATGATATAATGGGAAGCTGAGGAAAACTGCATAGTCAGGAGCTTCATAATTTGTCCTCTTCGCCGAATATAATGAGAATGATAAAGTCATAAAGGATGGGATAGGTAGTACGGCTGCAAGAGAAGATGATCGCAAACAGGTTTTTATGGGAAAGCTAGAAGGAAAGATGTGGCCAGGAAGTCATAGGCTCAGGTGGGAGGGTAATATTAATATGTATTTTAGAGAAATAGGATGGGGTGGTATGGACTGGATTGATCTGGCTCCGAATAGGGACCAGTAGAGGGCTCTTGTGAACACGGTAATGAACCTTTAGGTTCCATCAAATGTTGGGACATTCTTGAGTAACTGAGTAAGTGGTGGCCTATCAACAAGGACTCAGCTCCCTGGAGTTAGCTGTATATTGGTGTAATAGCCCTTTGTAATTTAACAGGGAATCTCAAAATTTGTCATATAAGCTTTAATATTATCAACCTCTTGTTCCTCCTGTCATTTTCCCTTTCTAATCTGACACGTTATCGAATAATGCTTCAAGATCTTCGTTTAACGCCATATTTGAAGGATAACGCGCACAAATAATCTATCATAAACTGTTTTCTTGATACAGCACATTACATTTCACATATCTACTTCAAAATAGCATGAGTATTCACAGAATAGACACGATTCTCTATAACAAAAGACTACCTGCTCCTTCATGATGCACTACATAATTTTTATGTTCATGCAAGCTTGTTAACTCCCGACAGTTGATTGCTGTGGCAAGCCAGAGTTGCTTCATCTCACCGTAACATTACTTTCTATGTACGAGACAAAACTTGAAAACAAAATGACCAGAAAACGTTTACATGTAAAACAGATGAAATCAGTAGGCATGAGCAATTTAGTATAGCCTATTACATAACAAGCAACTTCGATTTATGTAGGTCTTCTGGAATTACGAGTATAGTGAGATAAAGGAGGCTGCGATGGGTTGGCTGTGTAGCTAGAATAGGGAGAAAACGAACGCGTGTAGAATTTTGGCGACAAGCTTCTTCGGACGTTACCACTTGGTAGAACAAAGAATTCACGGTGACTACGCTGTCTAAAGCATGTACTGTCTTCGCTCGCTCGAAAGCCGGGATCATTGGTTCAAATACCACACAAGACATGGATGTCTGTGTAAGTTCTTCTGTGTTTGTGTCGTCCTGTGTGTAGGGAGCGGCCTTGCGACGGGCTGATCACTCGTCCAAGGAGTCCTACCGACTGTGGAAAATTATTTCGGACTGAAGAAGAGGTCAGGGCCCAACAAAGGGCTGTAGAGCCATTGCTGAATGAAAATGAACAAAGAAATGTAAAGTAGGCGCATTATTAAGATTCATTTTAAAATAAGTACGTATATTGTGAGAATGAAAGATGGGTGCAACTGGTTCAGGATACGTTTTAGGATTCCGCATTTGATTCTCGACCCGGAGACAGGTCTTCTTGTTTCTTTTTGTCCTTTCATACTCTTCCTCGGTACCTCCATGCAGATTTATCATGGTACCTTGAAAGAGACCATGATCTGCTCCAAATTCTTACCAGGTCAGTCATTATTCACAATTAGGCCTATTCTCACATTTGACACTTTCTAAAACTATATAGTTTAGGAAACGTCATTAAATGACATTCTCCTCAGAAAATGCCACGGCATTCGTCATTTTTATGTATATGAAATATATGGTTCTTATAAACAGCATGTATAGACTGATATCGCTGTAAAACAGAGCTTTATGAAGGAATTAACAAAATCAGATTTTAGACTGTTTACGTCATCACCTATTATGACTCATTTTAGAGTGTTGGCGCGACCTTCCTGAAGGCCATGACCTTGAGACTAGAGATCGGAGTTTGACTCCCACACTCCTACTTCTCACAAAGTTTCCTGTACATGTCAGTTGCCAGAAGTACAAACAGATGCACCAGTGCGGGAGATCTCCCTTCAGA
This sequence comes from Cryptotermes secundus, assembly GCF_002891405.2. Classification (NCBI taxonomy): domain Eukaryota; kingdom Metazoa; phylum Arthropoda; class Insecta; order Blattodea; family Kalotermitidae; genus Cryptotermes; species Cryptotermes secundus. Next base: position 422,462 of record NW_019744115.1, read on the forward strand.
TGTTTTCGGGATAACAGATGTAAGGTTGTAGAGAAATTAGTATATCAGTGACATTTATTGAAACGTGTTTGCTGAAATTGAAAGAGACATTTTATAAGACGTGAATTCTTTGGGGGGGGTTGTGCTAGTAATTTTTATATCACAGAACGATTATTTCAGGTCGATATGATTATCACTCCACCGGAAGCAGAGGAACTGAAGTGCCTCTTGCTGCATGACACTCAGTGGGGGAGAGAACTGGTATTTGTTGCGTCCAGAAAGTCATCATAAGGCAGCTGGCACGCTGGCCGAATCGACTGTGACTCACAAACGTGTTGCAAAGGCAGGTTCCTTTATTTTACATACAATTACTGTGTATCTCTGTCACATTATGTGAGTTTCGTCGGGTGAGTCTAAGGTTCTGCCTTTGCAACGTCTTAGAGAGTCAGACTCTAGTAGACTTCATTGGCCTTGGTACGGCTAGTGAGCCAGCAACTTATTTTATGTTGCTGAATGAACGGAGAAGGGGATAAACTGCGCGGGAAGGCCAAACTTGTATGAAAGGAAGAGAAACCCCTGGATTTAGGGACGACCAGTTGAAATATCGGGATGGCAATCGGAAAGTTATTCTGCCTTGCTGTATAAACGGGATGACTTCTTGAAAATTAGTCGCGCAACAAAAATATATTCCCTGTTAATTTAAAGTCAGTAATTATAGATATGTCATAAGTTGTGTCCAACTTTTCCTTTCGATGATTGTAAGTAATGAGTGATTCCTTATCAGAAATTACTCGCCTGTTAAGGAGCATCCCAGTGAAAGAGCTGATATGTCTAAGCTTCCAGAATGACTTGTGTTCAGAGATACGAACACTTTTATATGAAAGCGAATACTGAACAGTTAGAAAAAAAGACAATGTCGGCTGTCGAAATGAAATTTATGAGTCAAACGGCGAGGTATACTTGGATGGACCATAAAATAAACGACATATAGAAGAAACTAAAACATAAGGAAAGTAGGCTAATAAGAAGTTCTGAAAGGAACTGTCATCTAGTGTATGTTGCTTTGATACGACACGGATCGCATAGAAAACGATGCGTCCAACAGTTCTAATGTTACGTGCGTATTCGTTGCAGCTGTAACGTTTTTGCCGTGCCGCTGTTTAGCAACGATAGGAGATATAAATAGACACACAGACTGATAGGGGGGATTTATGAGTACGCCATTGAGTTCGGCTTAGGTTCCATAATATGCATACCAAATTTAATAAAGATTGGTTCAGGCATTCAAAAGCTGATTTGGGGGGGGGGGGGTACACAGACAACATGATGATCCCTACTTATATTTTTTTTTCAGAACAAGGAAAGTAGACTAAAATAAAATTATCAGTCGAGAAGATTTCGAAATATAAAATCAATTGGATTCATCGTGTGTATAGAAAGAGCAAAACATACTTTCAGAACTACTAAAAATTGCAAACAACATGTAACCATGGTAGATCTTTGAAGATACTGCTAGACGAATGAAGCCGTCACAAGGTACATCAGCTCCCTGACTGATATATGACGATGATGATGATGATGATGATGATGATGAATTAGAAAATATATGACTCTGAGACTTGTAAACATTAGGCCTTATATATGGGTAAATGTGTATAAATAAACGTATGTGTTATGTTCTATTTTAGCATCCCGTTGCGTTGAGGCAACACGATAAAGGTTCATGCAAGTGTTTATACTAGTCATACTAATACACATTATACATTTCAGTACAAATAGCCGCAAAAGAGTGCAACGTCTAGTCATGAGATTGAACTAAAAATTGACGTGCAAGAAAGGAGCACGGTGAACAAGTGCAGTGCAGTGGTCTCCCCCCCCCAAAAAAAAATCACCTGATGATGGCCCATGTGAGGCCGAAACATATCCTAAAACCTAGAGAAATACATGTAAGGCTAGAGACATTTCAGAAATTTTGATAATCACTTTTAATGTATAAAATATACTTTTAGTGTCCTACTGACATTTTAATGATTTTAACATCATAAAGTATTAAAATACATTTTTAGTGAGTGACATATTCTTGATGTCTTTTATGTTGTTGCATTATTGACGTGTACTCTAATAATACGGAAAGAAAACAAATGTATGTTTATTATATTGAACGTTAGTTATTTTTAAGTGAATGGTGCTAATTATAACAAAGGAATAGGCCTAGTAGAACGTAGAAAAGGAGCAAGAATAGAAGAAGACGAAAGGGCGCCTCTTAGTATCTACGCGAGATGAATCACTCGGTAGAAGCCGATGCCTGATGATCTGAGGCCCGGCTTGGGGTGTTCTCTCAGAGTGACGGGACGTTGATGTTTCAGAGGCGTTAACAGGAAAATTCGTTAATTCAGCATTCGTTGAGCGAAGAGTCCTTATATTAATACAGACGTTAAAGAAAATTATTTTGAAAGTGTGAAGTGGTTCACGGTCAGACAAACAGTATTGTTGGAATTATGGTTGTATGTGCGTTACTTATTTGCCAGAATTAGGGTCTAATTTCAGCGGAGGAAGTCCCGATTGTGTGAGGACAAGTGACTGACCGGGATCGTCCTTCGCCTTGAACCACGTTCCCCTGAGAATACGATTCTTCCACCCCGACAGCTCTCATTTGTTTTAATGTACCAAAAAGCGCTTTCGTGCTCTGCATGTCAATTGCATTGGACAGTCTGCTCAGTAATGATATACACCAGTTTACGTTTCAGAAGTTCCCTCTTACATCACGACTTTCCAACCTCTCTTCCTTATTTTTAGTCTACTTTCCTAATTTAGAAAATAATAAAAGTAGGCTTATGGGATCACCATGCTGTCTGTGAAATTCCTCCCCCCATCAGCTTTTGAATGCCTATGAAAGTTGGTATTTATATCATGGCACCTGAGCCCATCTCAATGGCATACTTCCCACCAATCTGTGTGTCTTTATTTATATCTCCTACCGTTGCTACTCAGTGGCTTCTAAGCCACGGCAAAGAATGCACACGCAACAACAGAAGAATTGTTGGACGCGTCATTTTCTGTGTGATCCGTGTCGTATCTAAGGAAAGTAGGCGATTAAATCTTCCCACAACTTCTTCCTCGTAGTATTTGTCTTTCGAACGTTGTGGTGTTACTGTAAGTCCTGGGTGTCGACTCCAGGGATTTATAACACCAGAATTTACTTGCTCTTGGGTGCGCTTCAATCACAGGCTTTCAAAACTGGGTAGGTCTATGGCAATGACATCATAACACTCCTGTTATTAACGTCTTCCTAACTTTCCTCGTTTTATTTACCCATATAATACGGTTAACAATTGTTATGCTTTCGTTTAGGCTACCAATTTACATAATTTCATGATGGCAACTCAAGAGGTTTCACACAGACTCGCGACAAAGTTACACTAACAAACAGACAGAATAAGTGTTGCTTCTCTGTCAAAATTCTTGGCGAAAGAAGCCACAGTAGAACGATAGGATTATGCATGTAGATTTGAGTAAAAAATGAAGCCAACATCTCTCTAATATGAGCTACTGACTGGATATACTCAGTGGCAGCGCATTCAGGAGTGTCACAGTTTGCTGTCGTTGAGAATGTTTGTGGTTTTCATCCCAAATTTTAAAACAAGCCTTAGCTACACACCGTAGTTAATCACCCTTATGTTTTATTCATTGCTACAAAACTCTGAAACTGATAAAGTTGTTAAGATAACCTGACAATCAGAAACTGAAGTGTCGTTTAGCATTTCAAAGAAGTGAGGTCGCTAACACGCAGCTCGGATACTGTCAGGTCTTTTTGCCGCCAAAACTTCCACAAGGTGAGTAATAAAATTGTACATAAGAAAGAATTGAAGCTTAGGAACAACAAAAACAAAACAAACATTTGACTGCAAGACCTTGGTGCGGCCCGGTTCCAGTTACATCCAGCAGAATCGCTACTTGCACTATACCGCGTGCCCCACATGTCCCCTCGTATTAAAGAAGTGAGCTGAGAACTGCCTCAAAGCTAATAGAAGAGTTCAGATGACCTCGATTTATATTGGCTTAAATAATCCAGTAATTGCATTATACATGGCTTATCCCATTATCCTGCAAATTACTTTCGTTTCCTCAGGCCCTTGGGGCTAAGTTCTGTATAGTAACATAACGAGGCCGCGTAATTCTTTTGAAACATCGTTTCCAGCTTACCCCTTATAACCATACCGTCATGTCGCATTTAATCTTATAATTATAATCCCCACAATTTATATATCGTCATTAGAAATAGACATGTATCACGCATGGGATTGTATTTAAAACTATGATCAGATATATAAGAGACTGCTTGGGATATTAAATATTGAATTAGTTAAGACAGTCAGTGAGTTCAAATAATGTGTTCTGTAAGACGAATTTAGTTAAGATAAATACACGTAATAGTGAATTAATGTTAGTTGTATAATACGTTAGAATTACGTAAAACGGATTGCAAGATATTTACATATTGTCAGCGGTATTTGATATCGGAGGAAACTGCAACAGATTCCGGACTGGGAGGTCGCCTATCCTGACGGAGAATTTCAAAGTCTGTCGAGACATTGCTGAGAAAATGATTTAAAATATGTCCACGTCGCTTTCTTTAACGCCATTTGAAGCCCCTGTTCTTTACATTTACTATTTTTACAGTCAGGGAGGTGGGGTTCTTTTGAATCTTGTCAGTGACGCTGCCCCTATGGTCCTATTGGACCTCCGTGTCTTGCATCCCCGTTACTTGAGGCACCATACCGTGTGCCACACCATCCCTCGTTATAGAGCTCCCACATGTATATTTCTTTAGTTCCAAAGCCCTCGTATTTGGTACGGACTTTCAGTGGTCCGAAAGAGAAACCGTTCTGATATCCTTTACGTCTCCACAATCAGACAACACTGGAAAGATTTACTGATGCAGTATATGCTTATTTTTTCAAATGCTATTTCGCCATTTGATACAACTCGTCGGCCTTGATGTTCATTTATTTGTGTTAAAAACTTGTTGTTTATAACCTGCAGTGAGTGATAAAATAGCGGGTGCCGCAAAAGAAATACTTAAAAACGATACAAATGAACTGCTCTGCGCGTGTGAATCAAACTCCCGCTCTTTGAAATTGTCGGATGACGCCTCAGTTTAATTTTTTTTCAAATCCACAGAGTGGCGAACAAATTCTCTAGATTTAAATCTATTATATTGCTGTGTTTGGAGGTAAGTTAAACGGTTAGTGAACGGAAACCAGAGAAATTACTTCAGTCCCTATTTACTGCAACAAAGAATTCAGAATGTGCGATGTCTCACATTGCGAGATAATATCTGATAACACATCGACCTATGGAAAAGACGTAGACCAAGAGAAAGGGGGTCTCTTCAATCCGATGAGAAGAAATCTGATTGAATTATTAATAAAATGTATATCTTTAAATTTATATGCATACATATGCAAATTCGCCACACAGGAGCATCATCAAGAGTATATGGTGAAATGTATTATCTGTTACACTCTAATGTAATGATATATAGCCCATCAAGACTGTGCATTGGAAAGTTTATTATAAAAGCGAGTCATTTTAACATTATTTAACAGGTGAAATAATTAAAAATAAGTTAAAATTATGTAAACTGGTGATGCATTGTCTGTCATTGTGTTCTTGCTTGTGTTCTGTTTTTCGCAGCGATGTGACTTTCATGGACGGTACTTCGTTTTTACTTGTTTTCTGGTGGACTCTGGGTGTTGGGAGGAACTACGCTATTGTTATTAATCAGGATGGAAAATATCATTCTGTGTAAAGCATCAACTGAAATGAATGATTCCTTTTAAATATACTCAGGTAACCAGTATAATATACGATGCTACAATTTCCAGGAAGTTGACACAATTTAGCATGGACCGCATGTAATATAGGGGTTAAACGGCCTCCGTAGTCTAGAGGTAACGTTCCCACCTCATGACTCGTGGTACGCGGGTTCAAATACCCGGCGGAGGTCGTCGAATTTTAAGGGCGGAAAAATTCAGGGAACAAGTCCTCCAGGAGGGACTTTAAGCCGTGGGTCCCGTGTCGTAACTTTACGGCACGTAAAAGAACCTCATATCCCCAAAGGGGATCACTGAGCCAAATTCCAGGACGTTTCCCGCCCAACAATAGCCTCTAAGGCCTCTGATGGATGGGGGAAGCATTATAGATACCGCTAAGCAAGTGGCCGAACTCGCTTGCTCGGCGGAACTGATGGTACGCACCATTTATCGGTAGGGTAAAGAGACTGGTAGAATATCATAGAGGGAAGCACAATAGATCAAACTGGTCGCGGTGCATGGGGAAACCCACCCTCTCTAAATAACTAACTAACTAATATATGGGTTACAATTTGAGGGCTTGCATCAAAATTAATTTTATTCTATAACGGTATTGGGGAACCGGGATAGCATAGTCGTTATAGGGACTGGCTACGGGATGGAGGACCGAGGGGTCGGAGTTCGAGTCTCGGTGGGAGTAAGAATTTTCACTTCTCCACGTCGTACACACCGGCTCTGGGGTCCACCCAACCTCCTATCCAATGGATATTGGGGGCTCTTTTCCCGGGAGTGAAGCGGCCGGGTCGTGAAGCTGACCACTCACCTCCGACTAGTACCGAGGTCAAGAAAATATGGATCTATGTATTCACTCCCCCATACGCCTTCAAGTCGTAGTGCTTAATTAGTTAAGCATAGGGACAACTTTACCATATGTCGGTCAAATTTCTGAGAAGGTCTTTTGAAAATTCAGGAAGCAGATTAAAGAGGAAAATACGCCCTACTGATTAGCTCTTGGATTCTTTTATGTCTCTTTATCAGCTGCATAGGTTGAATGGTTGCGATGACCACGGCTTATTACTTGAAATTAAGAGGTCGTGCCCTATTTGAAGATACTGTCCCAGCATTTATACGGAAGCGCTGAAGAGAAACTTCAGAATAGCAGGTCTCAGAACAGATTCTAGCTCTCTGCCTACCGAATATTTCGCTCAACGGAACATATCGAAATTAACTGTGATAATGTGGATTGGATGCAGCTAGCTAATACGTGTATCTATGCCATTATTATTATTATTATTATTATTATTATTATTATTATTATTGGGCACGTGGTAGCGTAGTTTATTGATACATTGTGCTACGAGCCTGAAAGTTGCGGATTCGATTCCCGATGAGATCACTGGATTTCTTGAATTGACCTAATCCTTCCGGCCGCACTGTGGACCTTGGGTCAACTCAGCCTCTAACAGAAATGAGTACCAGAAATCTTCCTGGGGGTAAAGGGCAGCCGGCGCGTAAGGCTAAGACTAACAACCTCATCTGTGAGCCGATTGTCTGGAAAATGTGTGAGTCTCGACGTCTCACAATCTTATGGGCCTCCGCGGCCTGTTATAAGTACAGCTTCACCTTTGTTGTTGGTATTGTTACTATTATTCAGTACATATGAAATTTAATACAGAAGCTTTTCGTATACGTACAAGTTGAGGACCACTTCACGGTAGGATGGTCACTACCTCAAAAGAGCTACAACTTTTGAAATATTTCTTAAGCTAAGCTTATTCACATCCACTAACTTCTCGCTTTACAAATGTCCTATTAACAAAATCTTTCCTTATCGCATTTGAAATAATATTCATTTTTTGACACGCGCAATAAATGTTCACTACGCAAACCACTCCTAGTCGTGTGTAGCTGACTGTATATGTCCACTATTCGTCGTAACATTCCCGCTTATCGGACAGCGTGTCTGCTTGCAATCTTTGTATTGCCATTTTGTTATACACTGTACTCACGACAGCATCAGAGATTTGTCAGATTATCTCGGTATATCATAATTATTAGTCCTATTGTTTACTTCGAATTCGTTGGAGTTCGTTATTATGAAGACACAAGCACGGGTACTAATACTTTATTATTATTATTATTATTATTATTATTACTCTTGTTGTTGTTGTTGTTGTTGTTGTTGTTGTTGTTGTATCTTATTATTTACGCGTACATTGGCTCTAATAATTTCGTTTGCAATCAACGTTAATTTTAATAATTTTTCGCCTATCGAGCTAATTTTATGCACGCTTTCCTTTCGTAGAATGAGAATCTCGTGCAGAACTATTTAGGCCTATATGTTAAATCTTAAATGGAATAGTAGTCCACGATGTTCTGTTTAAACCAACGTTCAATTTCATCCGTGAATCTGATGTGAGGTTAGTGGAACACACTGTTCCTTGTGAAGCCCGTCTAGTTAAGAAATTCTCCGCCTTTTATGGCACCCGAATGTTCATTGTTGTGTTCATAAAAGCCCGCTACTGAACCCTATCTTGAGCTACATGAATCCAACTCTCAACTTATTATCAAAGATCCGTGCTAATTTCGTTGCGCAATCTCCGTCTGACTCTCCCAAGTGGTCTCTTGCCTCCAGATCAGATGTCACTATATATTTCTCGTCTCTCTCATGCGTACTACATGCCTCTTTAACATTCTTGTTTGATGAACTTAAATTTACATCCTTACTTCACGGAGATATCTCCATGGAGCCGAGGCCTTCTTGAGAAGTCGCCAGTTGCCCAGCTACTCAAGAATTTCCCCAAAATTTATGAAGCCCGAAGGTTCATTACCGAGTTCATAAGAGTCGTCTACTGGTCCCTATCCTGAGTCAGAACAATCCAGTTAATACCACCTCATCCCGTCTCTCTAAGATCCATTTTAATATTATCATCCCACGTACGTCTAGGCCTTCCTAGTATTCTATTTCTTTCCGGATCTCCCAACAAAATCCTATATGCCTTCCTCTTCGTCCGCCTGCTTGCTACATGCCCTGCCCATCTCGCCCTCCTTGACTTGAACATAATTATATTTGGCGAAGCGTACAAGTTACGAAGCTCTTCATTATTCAGTTTTCTCCAATCCCCTATCACTTCATCCATCTTACTTCGGTCCAAATGTTCTCAACACCCTGTTCTCAAACACCCTCAGTCTGTGTTCCTCCCTTAATGTCAGAAACCAAGTTTCACATCCATAAAGAACCACAGGCAAAAGTATAGTTTTGTATATTCTAATTTTTACGTTTTTAGACATCAGACGAGAAGACAAAAGGTTCTGAACTGAATGGAAGCAAGCAGTACGCGAATTCAAACTCCTCTTAATTTCATAGTGAATCGGGTTTTGATTTGTTATCGTCGTTCCCAAATATCTGAACTGTGCCACATTTTCAAATGATCGATTATCTATACCCACTTCACGTAACAGATTTTTTAAAATTATTTTTATACAATAACTTCTAAATGAACGTTATTGAAGCTCTTTACTGGAGAGCAGAACGAAGGGGACTTGTCTCATATGCTTTCACTCTGCGTATTTTGGATCCAGCTTTAAGGACGTGCCGGATGAAGGGCAATTGGTCCAATATTTGTCCAACACATCCTCACTCTCTACCTTTTTAATGTCAATTAGAATATTCTCCAGTATCCGCCTAGGTCTCACCATGATCGCTTCGGCGTGTTCACAATGGTCCTTCACTGATCTCTGTCTTGAACAGTCAGTATTATAAATTGCAGAAGTGTGTTAAAACATTGAGTAATCAATATGTGAATACTTTGTTATAGAAATGCAAATAGCCCGGCGCTCCTCGAGCCGATAAACGGTCTTAATGAAGTCCTCACACAATCCTGGCACCTGGTGAGTTGAAATTGTCGGTGCTGATCGTGTCAAGTGACGGACTGTTTGTTACCATTCTGTGTTGACATCATTTTCTCCTAAATGTATTGCTCAGATGCAGTGAGTGTCGAAGCAAGAGAAAGTCAAAATATGTAGCAAATGTTAATCGTTTCCCACTTGTTCACTCCAATTTCCGTTTCAAATTTAACTACCTAACTCCATGGAGCCAAATCCTTCTTGAGAAGCAAACAGTTGTTCAGCTACTCAAGAAATTCCTAGCAGTTTCAAGCGCTGTAAATTTAAAATCCAGTTTTCCTGGAGCAATGTTTCCCCCGACAGGCAAAATCCAAGTACAGGACACAATATTCAGAGTATTAAAATGTTGGACCCCCTGTTTTATACACTAAAATCGGGTTCGTATAGAATGGTGAACTGATGAGGATCTGGAAGTTCATAGCGACATATTTAAAAGTACACTCACGGCATTCACCTGTGGAGACAAGGTAAAGTAAGGTCCCTGTGCTCAACGAATTTAAGCACAACGCCGTAAAGGCGTATGGGGAAATGCATACATGGATCTACATTTTCTTGATCTCGGCATTAGTTGTAGCTTTATGCCCCGGCCGCTTTACCCCCGGGGAAAGAGCCCCCAGTACCCATTGTATACGAGGTTGAGTGGACCCCAGAGCCGGTCTGAACCATTTGAAATAGAGACTCGGACTCGAACTCCAACCCTTCAGTGGTTGAGCCCTTAGTCAGTCGGTATGCCGACTACGCTGGCCCGGCTCCGTAGAGAAAAGGTAACAGCGAAAATAATCTTGATAGTCTGCAGTCCGACCGGATATCTCCCAAATTCGCCCTAAACTATTACCGCTACACCAAACTGCTCTGTCGCTGAGAGTGAGTGGCCAAGTCCCTCACTCGTAACAGACTAAAATGTTAATTTCCATTTTCATTGTCGACGTTATGAACAATTTGACCTGTGCTGGGAATCGAACTGACCTTGCGGCACAGCTGCTCTCGCGGCCTTGAATATGCAGGTTCCACTCTTCAGTGAATTATAATCCTCTAAGAAATGGGACAGGGGTGTACCAACAAATGTGCATGGCCTCACGTTTGTCATTTTAGGCCATATTTGTCTCTCTCTCTCTCTCTCCGTAAGGTATAAGGTGAGGTTAGCCCTGTTCTTAATTATGTAATTAAGCACTATGCCATAAAGGCATATGGGGGCGTGGTGGTATGTATCCACCATTCTTGGCCTCTGCACTAGATGGAGGTGAGTAGTCAGCTTCACGCCCTTCCTGCCCCCCCCCCCAGGAATACTGCTTCCTGTAACCATTGGATGCACAGCTGGGAGGTCCCCAGAACCGGTCTGGAAGGCTGTGGAAAAGACGAAAATCTCTTGCCCCTGCCAGTAATCAAACCCAGGTCGTCCAGCCTGCAGTCTAGTTGATATATCCCCTGAAGTATCCCGGCTCCCCTCCTTTAGGGTATAGGTATGTATTTTACTCTTCCAGTTAGAATTGTCGTAATGCTTATGTGTAGGTGGAAATATGGCATTTATATTACAAAAGAGTGTGTAAAGATGTGGACAAGATTGAAATGGCTCTGGACAGTATCAATTTGTTGCACTTTTTGAAGATGGTAATGAATTTTTGGATTCTTCAAAGACGGAAAATTTCTTGACCAGGTGTATATCAACGTTTTTAGAAAGACCGTGCACTCTTTAGTTCCGTAACAACATTTATAAGCGTCATTGTAAGAAGGCGTATAAAGGGGGAAGAAAGCGAAGCTGTTCTAATTTTTAATCACATCAAAAGATGAAGTCAAGCAGTTAGGTTCATATTCCTGTCGCTTTATTCGCAGAACAGGAACCTTCGGTATTCTTTCCAGAGAGCGGGGGGTGAGTGGGCCCCAAATCCGTTTGGATACGGCGTTGGTGGCGAAGAGAAGGAAGGATCTCTGTCCTTGTTGCAGTCAGTTCCCGTCATTAATTATACATGCAGTCATTCAATTGAACGAATCATTTCATCTGTTGATTGAATCAGAGCGGAGCCTCAAACCTCTGTTATCAAGCAGGCAACGCTTGTAACATATTAGGACGGACCCTTTCCGATTTCATCTGTCGTCCTAACTCTTGCCAAACGAGCGCTCTCAGACAGACCACGTCTGTTTCCGACCCTATCCTTTCCAACTTACCTTACATAATCATTTTATTGGATTTTAGATAATGTCTTCATTTGGATTCAACGTCATCAAATAACGCCTGAAACAGCGTAATGTTCTTTCACGTATTTTTACATAATAGTAGTGTGTCCGAAGTATAGTTGTGTTACCCCTGACGGAAACAGGTCCCATGCAATGAACGCAGAGTGCAATAGTTTTAGTATTTGCCTTTTATCGAAGTTGGAGATCTCCCAGCCAAGTTGTTTGAGAATTATCCCAGGCTCTGTAAGAAGTACGTTAGAAATTTACTGAAAGTCGTGACTCATCACGGACAATGTGTGAAATTTATTCACGAATTTGCGAAATTCTCAAGTCATACTAGTAACATCCGAGTCCCACTTCTTCACACGGAGCTTTTATTATTTTTGACTAACCCTATACTCGTAAGTCTAGTAGGAGGAGGCGAACATTCATAAATGGCTTTAGAAAAAACAGTATGCTTGACTCTGTTCCGAGCCCGCTGAATCCAGGTCTTCTAAACGGTTTCTTCCTTTGAGTCAGTCCTCCAGCTGAACTTCATGTTCCGTTCACCTCTCGTTTCATGCAACCGAATTTCAGAACTGTGATCCCCAGGATAATGTGGTGGTTAACGTATCGCTTCTGCTTAGCACTTATGTTCAGGAGGTTCTAAGGTCGAGTATCCGTCTGGGGATCGAGGTTACCGTGGTCTTTCTTGGTCTCTGAAGGCAATTGCATTTTTGAATGCAATTGAAGGTCTTTATTTCCATACTTTCATGTGGTTTCTTTTCTAATTTGGGTTTATTTTATCTTGCAGTTTCACTTTATGTATTCTGCTGTGCAAATAGAGCCAAATGAGTATTTAACTACCCACTCATCAACTCACCACTCATTCACGGACTCACCAACCACTGATTTACTCATCCACCTGTATATTCTGCGTCACTCGGCTATTTCACACAGATTGTATGGCTGCAGATATGGCGACCTGCAGCAAGGCGTGACTACTGGTGATAATTGAAAACAATTTAATGCCATTAATTACGTATTTCGCAATTAGCGGTTCACAAATAAGCAATTACAACGTTAATTAATTTTATGAACCTGGAAAACCAATTTGGTAGACTGAACTTGTCTACTTGCATTGCTTTGTCTGCTTGTTTCCAGAGGAAGAATATCAAATTAGCATGACTCCAAGCAAGCATGTGACGCATTGCAGAGTGTCCGATTTTAACTTAATGTGGCACAGGGGTTATATTAGGACAATACAAACTGAAACCAATATTATCGCATGACGACTCTTAACCTGAGGTCCGCCCTCCCTCAGATACCTAATTTCGTTATTCGATCTCGAAGATGAAAACATTAGGGAAGACTGACGGACACTACGTCTCCTGTATGTGTTGACTGACATCCAATTTGTGCGAAGGGTGCATTCATGTCAGCTCATTCCATGACTTTTATTACCTAATCGCGTTCTTTTTTACTTACTATACTGTACTTTATTCAGCCAGTCACAGTAGCCGCGCGGTCTTCGCTCGCTCGGGTGCTGGTGTCGTGGATTCGAATCCCACTCAAGGCATGAATATTTAGTGTGTGTATACGTTTATTCTGTGTTTGTGTTGTCCTGTATCTTGCGGTGGGCTGATTACTCGTCCAAGAAGTCGTACCGACTGTGAAAAATGATTACGAAACTGAAAAAGAGGCCAATACCCTGAATGGGCTGGAAGAGCCATTGCAAAAATTTGTACTTCATTCATGCTCAAAATTGTAAATAGTCCCTCCTTCATATTGGCTGCAAAAGTAATATAAATACTGAAATATCTTAGATATTTCGTTCTTCTGCTCCTCCTGTATAAGTGCATCGCCTTGTTATTCTCCTCAGTCTTGTCACAATCATCACTTTCTCTCTGTTTACGCTAATCTCTTTCTGATTTGAGCCTTGGCCTCCTCTGTCACAGAAGTATTGTTGGCCACGTTAAAGAGAAGAAGCAGAATTTCTTGGCTAATAATGGTGCAGTGTAAGGTTTCTGCTATCCCCACATGACACAGCAACATGCGGAAACACCTCCATCTCCCGAGCTGGGTTGTACCCTGCAATCCACCTGTTTAGGTGGTCAGCAAATAGTATCTTTGCCGCTATATAAAACTGCTCCTGCTCAATTAACAAAAGTCAGTACAGTTACACAGAATGACAAGCTGTCCTGTCTGTCCCTTCATAACCAAATCTTTGCTTTGTCTGGTCTGTGTAGACACTACTGCGGGCGAGGTACCCTTGTATTTCCTTCTGACTGTTTAGCTACGACCTAGGAGCGCCATGGCGTGTTGTACAGTGCGGGACCTCACATCTACGTAGTAGAGGCTGCGGACTCTGAACAGTTCCAACAGAAGAGCATTGCCTGTTCCCCCGAGTGAGGAAGCGGGGCTCCATATTGTACCCTGTAAGGTTCCTCGCGATTTGTCTTTTTCTTCAGGGGTATCAGCATCAACTGAACTGACCGACAGAATGACATCTTCGCTGAACATCAGACATTTCTCTACTGTAACATAACATAACATGACAACACTTTATTAAGCGATACCAGCGATGTCCGCTCTTGGGTCCAGCACTACACCAAACCAATCGAGTGCACCAAGGCGTACTTAAAGTGTAGTTGCGATCCATTTTGACAGATTGCGCTAAATCCCTCATTGCTCATGTAATCGGCAAATAAGCAGAACGTGAAAAATATGGGCAGAACGGGTCAACTTGAGGCATAATAAATGCAGCCCTGCTCCATGTAACTATTCCTTTGTAAGTAATGCTGTACACACTACTGGCGAACCCAGGAGTTGCTGTAAGGGCGGTGACTCGGACGCAGCCTTATGACAAAATACACGATGCTGCACGTCTATTCGAATGCTGAGTGCGACATACGGTGTGGGAGGTAGCATTGCACAGGTGGATCTTCACAAGGGTCGTATAATACTTCTGTCACTGATTTACTTACAAAGAAGGCACAGAAGGAAACATCGGAGAATATGGATTCACCCAATTATGAGAGATAGGACTTCAAAAGGTCTATTTTACACTTTATATAATCAAGCACGACAAGATGAAGATAAATATTATAATTTCGTTCGTATGTCGAGCGAATCTTTCGACGAACTGTTCCTGGTCGGGCATGGACCTCAATCCGACTCTCCAGCATTCTGTCAGGAAAAAGTGGAATGAAATAGAAAACTGTCAGTAAATGTTTGTATGCTTTTCGTATTGTATGTAAACAATGTTAAATATTTAATAATAAAGAACTCCATTCCATTACATATACATATCTTAATTTATATGAGATCTAATACAGGAATACTTACCATTGATTCATCGCCTTGTAAGAAATTGCTGAGAATGTATTCAATCTATGGAAACCGCTCGCTGCACCGCCTGCAGACGACAGGCCGAATCGGCAAATTTGCCGCCTGTCGGCGAACACAGCCTTCTCTGTTTTATCCCATCTGTTGCAACAGAACTACGCGCCGAATCGGCCGCCGAGTCAGCGAAAACCGCTCCGTGTGTCATGGCCCTAACTGTTTTGCGCTGTCACACGAACTTGATGTCACCATCACGTCTCACACGACGTGACCGGCGAGACACCTGTCGCTTCGAGCACTTGTTTTTCTTTATGGTGCTCGTATAGCGTCATCTCAGAGTGAGAATTCCACCGCTTGGCGCACGGGACGCCGCCGAGTCCTTGCTAATAATTAGATGCTTGTGTTACTCTAGCCGGTAATTAAACCATTCTGAAAAGGATACACCGCAAAGAACGCCGGTGAGACATTCAGTAACTCAAATTAACTTATCTAACAGCAAAATTGTAATGGGTGTCTTTGATTTGGCTTTTGGGTGGCTTCATGGCGAAGGACTGATGAGGTTAAGTAGCACTGAGTGACGGGCCTTATATAAGAAAGTCCGTAGGTTTGTATTTGGGAAGGCACCTCGAGAAAGCTGTTCGTGGTGGGAATTTGTAGGCATTAAGCCAGTCAGGACAGTCGGTGTCCAATGAATGCGCGAGCTTTCATTATTCGAGGTCTGGTCGTTAGAACGTATAAAATTCTGCTGACTGTAGGACACTATATCACGGCTGCTGAAAGGGCCTTATTGTTGGGAGCGGTTGGGTAGATGGCATCTTGAATATTTAGTGGATTTTTTTCGCTATGTAGGTTGTTTGCGTAGAATAACACGGGGGAATATTCATGAATGGTGAGTAAGTAGTTCAAGGGAGATGACGCATCTAGGCATTTGTTTGGAGAGAGACGAAAATGTAGAACTATAGAACTATGTTTATCGATAGTGAACCTTACCACGTACATACATGGTCTGAGAATAAAATTCGCGAACTCATCGCGGTAAAAGTGCTACATACCTTACTGCTGAATATCAATGTGGTCGCCTTGAAATTACTCCACTTGGGAGGCTATGCACCGATGCCAGCGCCTAGTCTACCTTTCAAAACAATTTTGGAATTGATTTTGTGGAATGGCCTATTATTCCTGGTGTCATCAATGTCACCAAATGCCTCCTTTCAATATTCCTTTATCTTTGGGAACAGTAAAAAGTCACTGGGGGCTAGATCCGGTGAATAGGGAGGGTGTTCTAGAACAGTTTACTAGGTAAAAAATTCCTCACAGACAGTGCCATGTGAGCAGGTGCATTGTCGTAATGCAAGATCCATCAATTGTTGGCATAAAGTTCAGGTCGTTTCCGTCTAACATTTTCTCGCAGCATTTTCAGCACTTCAAAATAGTGAACTTGGTATGCCAACGCCATCAAACCACACTGAGGGTTATGTCTACTACTGCCACGGCAAGCACACGGTGGCGAGTTCGCGAACTTTATTGTCAGACCTCGTAATAGGCCGAGCAGAAGTACTGGTTTTATGAACGAAAACAGACCTCGGCATTCAGCCTGACCGGTAAGTTTCATGTAGGCCGCGCCATAGCTCAAGCGTTTAGTCGCTGGCTTCCCACCGCAGCGGCCCGGCTTCCAGCCCGGGTCTGGTCAAGTGAGATTTGTGGTGGACAAAGTGACGCTGGGGCGGGTTTTCGCAGAGTACTTCGGTTTCCCCTGCCAATCTTCATTCCAACAAATCCTCCATCATCAAAATCACCCGGAGCAGGCCACAACAGGCCAATCAGTGGCCGCCGTGCCGAGTGGACCCAGTTGGACACCACCCCCCACTAAGCGAATTACAAAAAGAAAAAAAAGAGTTTCGTGTATCCTTGTCTCCGAAAAGATGCTTTTTTTGGGGGGGGCACCTCTCTCTCTGTCTCTCTCAGTATGTGTTCTTTGTACTGTTAGTTTAACAATGCTTTCTCAACTGCGTGGGTTATACAGATGTGGATGAACTGTGGTAGTGTGGGTTGTGAACTGACAAGCTGCGCTAACAAGTTTTGATTGTATTTCAGTATTTCCTGCCTTCTTTTCTAAAGCTTGTATTAGGATCTACTGGCTAACACTCTAAAGAACACAGACTATTTACAAGGAAATATCGTGAGATATTTAGCAGCGTATCTTTTCCTGATTTGTACAGTGAGAATACAGTAATCTGTGTAACATTACAGGCAGCTGGTGCAGTAGCTGTTGCTGCGAGGACTGTCCCCCTGTCCGAAGCCTAGTAGCAGATGAGCCGAAGCGGCCCCAGCGGTGCCACAAATGGTGCCTGTAAGTACGCTGCCACTTCTGCTCACATGCACGAGCGGGATTGCTGTTTTAATCGGCCCTCTGTTCCAAACGTGAATCCTTTCTGTGTGAAATTGGTTTTTGTACAGAATAAAGATTGCCTACAGCAGAAGATGGATAAGAGTGAATAAACCAACAGGTTAATTAGTACCTGCAATAAAATCAAAATGTTGCTATAAAACTTTGCAAAGAACGCGCTTTGGAAACTAATTGCGCTCCATTAGAGTAGAAATTAGTTGTAAGGCTTTTAGTGCCAGGCACAGATGCAATGTTGCAATATCTATATTCACTTTACATACACGTCATCACGCGTTCATATCAGTATCGTCATTTCGGAATTGCGCCGCCCTTGAGTCACACAGCAGGTGCCGTGATAATGTTAGATTGTGTTATTCTTTAATACGGAATAATGTTAATTCAATATTTTGATATTAATCGCGTCCGATGTCTCAGAATAGAAAATAGGTGAAATTATGAAGTAATTAGGGTAAACCTCTATGATGAGGGATAAGGAGAGAGCAAGCCATGGCCACACACAACCATGAAGATAATACCCTGGGCTGATTACACAGCACAACAAATTTTCACACATTTTCCATTACGTACCACGCGGCGCTGCAGCCCTGGGTGAGCCTTGGCCTCCCCTACAATCAGTCTCCACAACCAATGCATGCTGTCATAGGAATGGACCCCAGCCTGATGACCCGAGGCTGATTGTTAAGTTTATAAACAAAATTCTTTTTACAGAATGAGGTTGTTAGCCTCATGCCCAACCCCTAACCTGGAGGACCAGGATTTTTCTCTTAGTCTGGACTCTGCTCTTTGACTTCTCCGACATGGGTGACTACCGGTAGTTAATCTACCGCCAGCATAGCTCTCTAGGTCACAGAGTCACGCAAGCCCCACCACCACGACAAGGTGGAGACACTTTTGGGGAACATTTTTCATTACATGTTCGAAACAGGATGTCTTTGAAAAATCAGGTAATCTGACCAGAGAAATTAGATTAATTAGTATTTATCATGCACAGGTCTTATGTAGTCTTATGTAAGACATACGAAGGTATATGACACTCGTTGCGTAATTTGAAGTTATTTAAATGAGACTACATTTAATCACTAACGAAACATTTTCTTATATCGTGTATCATCAGAATTATAATAAAAAATAGGAAAGTGAATGAGACGCAATAATTAGGCCAGAAATTCAAGGCGTAAAATTGTGACGTGATGAAAAATTTGTGCTCCCAAATTTGGAATCATCATTTGTGAAGTAATTTAAAAAGATACTTTTTGTTTACGTTGCCTTTAGTTCCTCTGTGACTACCACAGTTTAGCAAATTTAAGTTACCTGCAGCCTGGTCCATCATAATTTGCCCTCTTGAACTATCGTTGTGTGGAGATTAAATCAAAGGGGGCTAAGATGTGTAGGACTTCGCACGGCGGAAACAAGAGGCGCATAGAAGATTTTGGCTGGAAAATTTGAACGGAAGAGACAGTTTGGAAGATTAGGCGTAGATTCGGAGAACAGTATCAAAATACGAATACGTGGTGGATGCAACTGGATTCGCGTATTTCAGGATGGAGCCTCAAATGAAATGGAAAGATGGTTAATACGTGTAAATGCTGAGGATATGGAAGGAAGCGATCCGGATATATTTAAATGTAATATCCCGTACGATGATCTGGAGAGGCTAAGGGAATATATAAGAAATCTAAACCAATATCCCCCCTTGAGAATCGAATCGTGGCCCTCCGAATACAGGTCGCAAGCATTTCCATTTTATTTGCTCGGTGCCTGGGGGAACATAAATACAGAGACCTGGTTCTCCAGGTTGGGGGGTTGGACACAATGCCCACGACCTTGCTTTGTAAAAGAATTATTGCGAAATCCGAAGAAGTGAAAACCGGGCCCAAATGTGGCAGTATCTTCTCAGGAAGGCTATGGCTCGAAAAGGGCTGTTTTACCAGATGATGATGGTAAAGTCTTGGTTTATTTAACGGTGTTGTTTTAGCTGCTTAAGTTACATTGTATCAGACGAGAGACAGCAGAGTGACGATTACAAGTAGGAGAGTGTCTGTGAGTCACAGAAAACAGAATCATGGTCAGCCTGGACCATTGCTGATTCATCTATTCTCATTGCTCGGAGATGCTGCCAGATTTCTGTGGCCCCTGTTCTTCGTCAGCATAGTTTACTTATTTGTGTTGAGCACTGTGCCTATGCATTGGGGAATACAGATATCGAATTTCAGAT
The DNA here is from genome assembly GCF_002891405.2 of Cryptotermes secundus. Lineage (NCBI taxonomy): Eukaryota > Metazoa > Arthropoda > Insecta > Blattodea > Kalotermitidae > Cryptotermes > Cryptotermes secundus. The sequence continues at coordinate 442,281 of NW_019744115.1, forward strand.
TTATCTTCCGTGTATGTGGAAAGGGGTAGTAACTGAGGAGAGAGATATTTCCTGTTGAAATTTCAATTATTATTAGTTTTATTGTGGTTTGCGGCGTCTAAAGAGGTCCGTTGTGGTGGGGAGCAAAGTGAATTATGGTAGCAATATTAACGATCTGGTTCGGGATCTTCTATCCACTTTGTTATGCAGCATTGCAGGGCTAATGCAATAGTGACACATGTTGCATGTAGTGGACAAAATGGTCGTTGTTGTGGCTTCCAGGCGCGCATAATCTGACTTCCGTCGTGTAATGCAGGTCGTTGAGTACGGCCTCAGGCTTCCATCGGTCCGAAACTAATTCTACTGAATGATTCCCCGCCGGACCTACAAATTGGATAAGAGGCTTGGTAGGTCCCAGAGCAAATCTGGACACAGTGATGATGAAAAACAAATCCCTGTTCCATGAAATGAATTGAACGCCGCCCGTGTGACCTGTAACCAGTCCCTTTGCTGGCCAGCTATATCGCCCTGTAATAATTTGAATTATGCTACATTATTCACTGTAGGTCAGTAGGATACGAGGAACCTCAGTGTGAAAGGCCGCGCCATAGCTCAAGCGGTTAGTCGCTGGCTGGGTTCGATCCCGGGTCTGGTCAAGTGGGATTTGTGATGGACAAAGTGGTGCTGGGGCGGGTTTTCTCCGGGGACTTCGGTTTCCCCTTCCAATCTTCATTCCATCAAATTCTCCATCATCATAATCACCCGGGGCCAATCAGTGGCCGCCGAGCCGAGTGGACCCAGTTCGACTCCACCCTCCACTAAGCGAATTAAAAATTAAAATTAACCTCAGTGTTGAGAGGTTAACCTAAATTGTATCCCTCTTGAAATGGAGGAACGAAATGCAGTGCAAAACGGTTTACTTCAAAGTACAGTAGAACTCTGATTATCCTAAATAATTAGTGGCAAAGGTGTTTCTGTTAATGACAATTTCATATTATTATCGCTCTACAGCCNCTCTACAGCCCTTTGTTGAGCCTTAGCCTCTTTTCAGTTTCTTGATCTTATACACAGTCGGTAGGACTCTTTGGACGGGCGGGATTAGCACGTCGCAAGGCCGCTGCCTTCACACAGAACAATAGAAACACAGAGTAAACACACACCATATAGACACCCATGCTTTGAGTGGGATTCGAGCCCAAGATCCCAGCGTTCGAGCGAGCGAAGACAGACCTCGCGGCCACTATGATCGGCGAAAAATTCATATAATTGGATTAAATTCGTATCCACGTAAAGCACTGTTATGACGTACTGTACTATTACGTATAATAACTAAAAATAAGAAACTTTTGAAACAGGCGAATCACGAAGAATTAATAAGTGTAATTATAAATTAACATTTAGAACACTGTGTACTTGAAAATGTCTAGCAATGATGTTGACATCATGAGGTTGCACCAGAAGCCCGTGTGTCCAGTTCAGATTCAATCAGCCCTAGTTTCTTGAACCTTCCTAAAGACGTATTCTGAAACAACTATTTTCTGATATTCTTATTGGGGCGAGACTGAGTCCTCTTGGTACACCGGCCACTATTGTCCTATTGTACCAGCCCCAGATGATAGACGATCACAAGTGTGGAGCAGTCGGTGGAATGAGAATTGACAAGGGATACCGAAATACTCGGAGAAAACCTGCCCAAGTGCCACTTTATTCACCACAAATCCCATATGACCTGAGCCGGGCTCGAACACTGGCCACCGCGATGGGAAGCCAGGGACTAAGCGCCTGAGCTATGGCGCGGCCAATCTGAAACAAAGTTGAAAGAGAATGAAGATAAAGCATCTCCTTGTCTCAGTAAACTCTGAACAGGAAATGTATCAGAGGATTGATTACGTACACGGTCTGTGCCATAGGTTACTTTCAGAGTACGAAGTGTGCTTTTTGTAGTGTAGATGGCTCTGCAGTCATAGACGATAGAGAACACTGTCGTATGCAGAATTGGAAGAGAAACGCGCGTGGAAATTGTTTGCTTTTCACAGTTTCTGTTCCGGCACTTATCCCGCTTTAGTTCTAAACTAGGTTCGTGTATCTGATAAATGCTCAATGTGATCTCCTTTGGAACTTTAATGAAGTATAAATTGTGATTTTTGAGAGAAAGATGTGGTGGTGGTGGGTGGTTTCTGTGCCCGCTTTATATTGGTTTGATATGCCGCAGAGTTTCAAGCGCTGTGTCAGTCGGTATGGCTGTCCTACGTGCTAGAGTAAAGAGAGACCTCTAGTGTGTCCTGTTTCCGCTTATAACTCCTCAGCAGATTAGCGAATTGATCCTTTCCGTGCTGGAATTTTGGAGAGAAACACGTTACAACAATCGTTCGCCAATTGCAGTGTCCCCAAATACGGATTTCAAGTATCCACGGATCTCCATTTGTAACCATGTTTGTTTGCCGCGGTGTTTGATTTATTGTTTCCGTGGGTTTCAATTTGTGCACTTATGGAAACAAATAGGTGACTTCCCGATATATGGGAGCCGGACTCTAACGGCTTTCTAAACCAGTTCGTTATCAACCATAATACTGTGGTAGTGCGTCTCTTTGTGGAACTTCTTATACTTTGTGCCTAATATTGTTGTTTATTTAGTGATATGATACATCTGTGTTAGGGTTTGATGGGTATCAACATTTCCGCAGTTCCCCTAACCTCCATTTTCCCACAAGGCCTTGTTCTTGCCAATCACGGTATGTTACAGGGACATAACACCGAGCAGTTGGCGGGAAGTCACTCTATTTTTATTTGTGTATATAGTGCAAACATGTCAACAGATGGCAGAGCTGTTTCTCTTCACTCAGAAATTCATACACTGAGGAAATTACAAGGAAGAAATACCAGTATCATAGCAATGCGATTTGTTCTTAATATCGAAGGTGAGAATAAAATCTTTCTAGTGGTTTTGGTGTACGACGCGCCATCACATCTTATAATTCCCGGGCACCGACAGTGTCATCGCGGTGATTCTTCTGACATTAAAAATGGGAAAATTCTGATGGATATTTTGCTTATAATATTGTCATTCATCCATATATTCATTATTATTTTGAATATGAGTAAAAATAATTTAATGGTAATACTCTTACTTCTTTCCAAGCGTAATGATAAAAGAAATGAAATTTTGGAATTCCTGTGCCTCCCATATATTGCTTTTAGTTTTACTGTGCCCATGTCTCGAGGTTTGCCTGATGACAAGGCCATACATGGACTTGTATCTATTATGTAGTGTCTTTAAACAACACATCTATTAATCATTTACATGGACCGTAATCCCGAAATAGCACTGCATCTACAGAATAGTCTGAAACATAAATGTGACATCGAGGTTCTCCACTTCAGTTATTATGAAAGCGTTGATGCAGTGAATGAATTTTGCAGACACTCACACTGCGTATTTCATTGGAAAGTGAGTGGGGGGAGGGCGCTCTTGCATGTGCTATGTATCGCTCAGTACTGACGTTAATGCATTTTTCGCTTGTCAGTCAGTCCTGGTGACAGTACTCTGTCCCTTTACAAACCACGCAATTTGTTCGACGAGCGTCACGTAACTGCATTAAAATTGTGCTCATAGCATAGCGCCTGCCTGGTGTTTGGGAGGTAGTCTACCGTTTCGAATCTCACAGTGGGCCCCACCTATTCTGAGTTTTTTTTTTTATAATATAATTTATTACTTTGAGCTTCACATCCTGTCCAGTGATTGAAGTACAGTATCATAGGTTTGATTTTTTTTAGTCTACTTTCGTTATTGTCACGTATCACAGTGACTATAGACGGGACTTTGGATTGGTAATTGGATTTATTGGATACTTACAGGTCGTAACTACAAATAATTGTAGAATTGTTACTGATTTTCACACTACAAGGCACTCCACGCTACTCTCTTCAGTCTGTCTCCACTGGTCTTCATGAATTTATAACACAGGAACTATAAAAATTTCCCTAAATCACACATTACCAATATCACAACACACACAAAGTCTTCAAATCACACGTTAAATCTTCACAGGTTTACTTCCTGTACTCGAACTTACTGCTTGCTTGCTTGTTCGCGTTCTTCTGCCACTACTATTACTCGTAATTGTTGGTACTCCTCCAGCTTACTGCTATCCTCTTGTTTGCTTGCTTCTGTCGCTATTAAACAAACAAAATAAACTCCGTGGTTTTTAGTCCGCAAGCGAACTATACCGACCGAGTGACCGCCGCTTGTCGGCGAAGTTAGTGCCAACTTTAGCGGATAGAGGGTGTCGCGTTGTCAGCGCAACGAATACCCACGGCCGTTAATTTCGGTTTTTTAGACCGGAGCCGCTGTTTCTTTGAAATAGCTCCTAAAATATCCTCACGAGGCTGAGTGTGCCACGTTCCAGATCCAATACTCCTTAAAAAAAAAACTGGTAGCGCCAGGAATCAAACCCAGACCTCTGGATCTGTAGCTAGAAACTCTGACCACTAGACCACAGAGGCGGTCTCTTCTGTCGCTACTACTCACTCGTAACTGCCGGAACGAATTCTGTCACTTTTACTTAATTATTCGCGTAACAGACATGGAACTGCAGTAAACATATATCACGTGATCGCTATCCAGTCTATTGGCGCGTCGGTCGGATTTACAGAAAACACAGCTTCCTCTTTTCTTGCGTGTTGGACCGTTTTTACAGAGCTGTTGCCTGGCAACGCTTTGATCACATCCGTTCCATTATTTTGAAAGAATGAAAGTAGGCTTATACGATTACCATACTGTCTGTGTATCCCCCTTATTTACATTTGAATAGCTGAACCCATCTTTATGAAACTTGGTATGTACAGTATATGATGGCACCTGTGCGCATCTCAAAGGCATACTACATAAATACCTTCCATCAATCTGTGAGTTTATATGATGATTTCCCCTATCGTTGCTAGGCAACGAATACACGCGCAACAATAGAGAAATTATTGGAGGCGTCTTTTTCTGTGCGGTCCATGTTGTAGCAAGGAAAATAGGCGATTAGTTCTTCCCAGAGCTTCTTGAAATATACAACGGTTGGATAAAAAGTAGTGGCAGCACTGCTGTAACATGAAAGATGTGCGTCAGGTGGCACTAGCGCCGTCTGTAGCTGATAGCAGAAGTTCAGTTGAAGTTGTGCATTGAGCGGCTCTGGCTGTGTTTCATTGAGTTGCTTTGTGCATCGTCTTGAAGTTCAGGAGCCCAGTTCAAGCACCCTAACAACATGTTTACGAAACAAGAACAACGCTCCAGGATAAAAATTGAATTTGCACGAGGTCGTAGTGCACAAAACTGTTATCAGGGACTGCGAGAAGCATGTGGTGATGCTGCTTTGCCATATCGCACAGTGGCACGATGGGTGAAATTGTTCCGTGAAGGGAGGAATGCCATTGAGGACACCCTCGTTCAGGACGACCCCATGTTGACAACCACACAAATCAGCTCCCTGCTTCTTTGCTGGATGTCAATCTTCGAAGGGTTGCGAGGGAGTTAGCTGCTGAGGTAGGCGTATGTCACAAAACCGTGCTCAACATTCTGCACGGTATTCTTGGATACCGCAAAATTGCAGCGCGTTGGGTACCCAATACAATGTCCGAGGTGCAACAGTGGCAACGTTATGCAATTGCACAGGACTTGTTGGACCGGCACCAGAAGGAAGGTGTCGACTTCCTTGGAAGGATCGTCACTCTGGACGAAACTTCGGCTCGCTCTTACGAACCGCACTTGAGGCGACAATCAAATTAATGGAAGCATCCTGGCTCTCCTCGTCCAAAGAGAGTGCGCCCTACACAGAGTAATGTGAAGGCGATGTTCACTGGGGCATGTGACATTGATGGAGTGATACTGCACCACTGTACCTCAACGACAGACAGTAAACGCTGCTTACTACTGCGATTTTGTGCATAATCATCTTCGTCCAGCACTCAGGAGAAAGTGACGACACTTACTGGCAACGAACCGCACCATCCTTCATGAAAATGCAAGGGCTCATACTGCGGACGCTGTCAAGGATCTCCTTCGCCTCTGACGATGGGGATACTGCAACATCCGCCATACTCACCCGATATGAGTCCGTGCGATTATGATCTCTTTGCCAAAATGAAAGAACCACTGCGAGGGACACGTTGCAACACAAGAGAGGAGATTATTCCTGCTGTAAGGCGATCACTGCTGGACATCAACAGAAGTGGATGCGCTGAGGGTGTACGACGCCTTCCACAATATGGCAGAAGGTGGTACGCATGGGGGTCGAATATATTGAAGGAATGTAAGTGTGTTTACCTCAGGTAATAAAGTCATTTCAGAACTGTAGAGGTGTTGCCACTACTTTTTATCCGACCCTTGTATTTTAATCTCGGTTTCTGATACTAAGGGGAACAACACGCACTATGCACTGTTTGAGAACAAAGTGATAAGGAGGATCTGAGATGAATAAAGCAAAGAAGGTGCATGATGAAGAACGTCATAATTTGAACCCTTCACCTGTTAGGGCGTTTACATCAAGGAAAATGATATGAGTAAAATACTTAGTAAGTATGGTGAGAAATGAGAAATGCATACTACAGTTTGGTCGGGAAACTTTAGTGACACGGATGTACACCGAAAAGCGATATTGAAACGAATCTTATATAAACACGACACGAAAGTGCGGAGTGGAATCAGCTTGCTCAAGATTGGATCCAGTGGAAAGGTTTTGACAGCACGGTAATTACTCATGTGGTTCCCTGAAAGCAAGGATTATCTTGACTGTACTGTGGACCACAACTTTGCGAGGAAGACGGTGTGACGTACATTTAGTTATAAACTACCGCTCATTATTCCTGTCGTCTCGAAGGACTGTCTTTCGATACGCCATCACTGCTGTCGGGAACTGAAAGATAAAGTATTCCGTCCTTTCTTATTAAGTTAATTCGCGCAAGGCACGATAGCCTGGACATGAGAGAATGCGCAATTCTTCAAATGGTCTTTGCTGCAATTTTCTGTTTTGAAAATGCATAGCTAGAGCGCTGACGGCGACTGCGTTCGCACTGCCACGGTAGTGGCCGTAGTAGCGACACATGCTCTAAGAGCAAGCAATACATCTCAATGTAACCAAGAAAATGCTCAAAACAGTTCTGTTCAACTTGACTGATCCGGCATTCAGTATTAGATGAACAAAGTGGGTTTGTCCTATTATGATAGCAGATTTGCGTTTTCGAGAGAAATTGGAGTGTTTTAAAAGCGGTTTACCCTTGAATTTATGAACATAATATGAAAGTCTATCTTTGTGAAAGGGATATTTGAGAATAAAAGCCAATTCTATTTTCAAAGTGTATTATGAAATAAAAAAGAGGCGAGAATAATGGAAATAGGGAGGGGAGAAAATAAAATGAGTATAAGAAGTTGAAAAGAGCGCAGTAAAACGGAATGAAAGCCATAATACCCGAGTGGTAACGGACCGGAAGAATCTAATTTGATTTGCATACAATAATACGATGGCCCCTGAGGCCCCAGGGATGCACAGGCGCTTCACCGTGTCCCAAAGAATGTCGGCCAACGAAACATCTCTAAATTTGTCCGCAATACTGGAAACCTAAACTTTTAACTGTGATATTCTTCCTGCCACATTGATACTTGTTCTGTTAGGATATTTACATATTATTTCACTCTGCTGCAAGGCGGAAAGTTACGGGTTCGATTCCCGATGAGGTCTTTGAAATTTTCGATTAACCTAATCCTTCCAGCCGCGCTATGGCCCTGGGATCGACTCAGCTTCTATCAGAAATAAGTATCGGGAATCTTCCTGGGGATAAAGGGCAGCCGGCGATTAAGGCTGACGTCACTGCCATCTGTGGGCCTATTTTCTAGATCAGGCATGTTGAACGCGTCGATCGCGGGACGATTTTTAGTCCATCTCATAGGCCTATAAGGAAATTATGCGTGAAAAGCATGTAAATTTACTTGTAATGTAATATGATTATATTAAGATTTTGGAGGGAAAATACGTATTAAAGTAGTCTGTACTTTCAATGTATGTTGCTTTTACAACAAACATCATGTGTCGTTTTATTTTTACCAATATTTTTACTTAAAGCGAGGTACGACCATAGGAGGGGGTGGTAATCACTGGCAGTTTTGACATTAAAAAGTCGATCACAACCTGTTTGAAATTGGACATGCCTGCGCTAGAGAATGTGGCGGTCTGAACGTCTCACAACTCTATGGACCGCCACGGCCTGTTACAGGGATAGCTTTACGTCTTTTTTATATTATATATTGCATTTTTTGGTTATTTAATGGTGCTTTGAATTGTTGAGTTCATCTACGTCGTATGATAGATGGTTAATGAATTGTGAACTGCGTAAAAGGGAAGCTGGTGGATAAAACCAACGACAGTTCGGAAATTTAGAGGAAGGGGAACGTCCTCCGTTGGAAGTCGCTACCAAGCAACGGCTAGTGGAGACTGTAACAGACTGAGAAGACCTAGTGTAATCTAGAGTGATTTGTGAAATGTGTAGAACTGTGAGAACATAATCCTCACTTGTCGTTACGAGTTCTAAGAGTTCAGTAAATCCGATTGTCAATCCAAACCCCCTCTGTATTGACTCTATCACGTGGAAACATAATAAATATATTTAAGATTCACTCTATTTTCTGCAATGGACCAGTTATTTATAAGATGAACAGTTTTTTTAGAGATTGGCTTAAGTTCGAGTTAGATTTAGCGAGACGTAGAAGCTCAATCAAGATCAAATTACGCTGACAAGTTTTAAATATATATTGCCACGTGTACGGGGGTACGCGTAACGAAAATAGCGGGTTCCGGATCGGATGATTGGATTTATTAGCACTTCGGTTACAAGTTCTTAATCAGAGCCAGTTATAACGCTATCGATATTCTGCACACTTTGAGTTCACCGGTGCACACGCACTAGAGCTCTCAGGCTTTAGTCGTCATTCTCGTCCTTGTAATCTAAACCACGTTGCAGCGCCGAATGTCTTCAANTACTATGAATTCTTGTTATATCGTCTTCAGTCACTCTGTACTCCTCTGTCCTAACCTGTACTCAATTAATCTTCACAATTCACTAAGGACACGCTCCATTCTCGTCCTTGTAATCTAAACCACGTTGCAGCGCCGAATGTCTTCAAGATAACTCCTCGGCACGAACCACGCACATAAAACACATATCACGTGTTCAATATTCGGACAGTCCCGCTGACTGGACCTACAGAAAACACATCACGTGACCCCTACCAAGCTCGTTCATTGGCACGCTGACTGTGCCTGACAACAAGCTATAACATTCGTCCTGTGGTTGCGTGAGTGTATCGTGGAGTGCTTATCGAGCCGTTGCCTACCAATGTTTTGACAAAATCCGTTACAGTACTCTTATCTTAATTCCTTCAGTAGTTCTGTAGATGAAGCATGCGGGCAGACAAACTTACAATAACGGCATCCAAGGCTTTCCTTCACTTTGTTCATTTAATGCAAAGAAACATGCCTACTTGGAATTTTAAATGCAATCGGAAGCAAAACGCAAAATCATCCGATGTCACATAACACGATATGTGATATTACATATACTACTTTTATGCAAATGGGGGCCGTCAATATAATTTTTACCAAGTCGGGTTAAAGTCTTATCGTCAGCTCAGTTCACTACCATCGCTCTAAACTAGTCGTGGCATGCCAAAATAGAATTACGGAAGAAACCGCGACGTGCAGTGTACAGTGTAACTCCATCGCTATGAAAAGGAAACGTTGTTTTATTTGGAATTTTTGTATAATATGACTTAATTGCCGCGCCATAACTCAAGCGGTTAGTCGCTGGTTTCCCACCGCGGCGGCCCGGGTTCGATCCAGGGTCTGGTCAAGTGGGATTTGTGGTGGACAAAGTGACCCTGGAGCAGGTTTTCTCCGAGTACTTCGGTTTCCCCTGCCAATCTTCATTCCACCAATTTCTCCACAATCACCCTCACCTATCATCTGGGGCTGGTACAATAGGCCAGAAGTGGCCGCTGTAGAAGGGACTTAGTCCCACCCCACTAGCAATAAAGAAAACAATATGACTAAAACATACCACGAATTTCGACACTATGTGACAATCATACACGTACAGAATTAGTAAGGAATTAAATTTAAATTGTATTAGTTGATAACGAGTGCCTGCGTTTCAAATATCGCTACTATCTTGTAGTCTGTAAAGAATACATTTCAAATTGATATTTAATGTGATATTAATATTCCCATAAAATCGCATTTGCTTCCCACAAGGCTAGAGATATATGTAACCTAGGTCTGTTGGATATAGGCTTATATACGTCGTTATAAAATGTGAACTTTTCCCATTGCTTTGTATGTGTGTGAAGATGATCTCATTCTTAAAGCGAAGAAAGATCACTTTAAAATAGTTGAAAAGTAAGTGCTCAGAAAAATGTTTTGACGTAACAAATGTGAGTTAAAAGGGAAATTTAGGCCAGCCTCTGTCTTATTACATAAAGAGGAACTTCGCGATATGTATAGATCACCTAGTACTGACAGAGAAGTGAAATGATCTCAGAGGCTACAATGGGCTGGGCATGTAAATCAGATGGTGGAGACAAGACATTCATGCAAAATATTGTGGGGAAACCACTTAGAAATTTGCCCTTTGGAAACCGTTGAACGATTTCCGAGGACAGTGTTAAGGTAGGTTATGAGGCTGGGAGTTGCCTGTAACTGGTTCTGTATCCTGTCTAGTGGAGGGATTTAATATTGTGGCGTGCCGCCAGAAAGTCGGAATGGTTGAGATCAGGGTTGCTTTCCTAAGCAACGAGCGACGTTCCCGTTACAGCAGCTAGGAATCAGAACGCATCCATTGCTATACATCAGCTAGCAGTATCCAAGCAACGAATTTTTCGTTGCGTAACAGCGGGCGGAATTAACACTTCGACAATGTATTCCCTATTCAGTCCGAGGGCAAGTTATAACAGTCCAACGTCGGCCAGAGACCAGCAGAGTTTGTATTCAACTAGAAGAGGAGAGTTCTTATCCGACTAGAGCAGAAGTGTTGTAACATTGGAGAAGAGACGTCTAAAGATCGTTATAAGCGGAGGTTAACTGTCAGTGTGAGTGTAAGAGTGACTGTCCAATAAATATTCCTTCAAATCCGAGAACCCACACAATTTCTTGTCGTGTTGCCTAGCAAACACGCGACAATTTTAGTCTAACCACATTGAAGCGTCTTCTAGTATCAGACAGTCCGATGTTGCTGTTGCTGTTATTGTATTGTGATGGTGGTAGTAGTAGTAGTAGTAGTAGTAGTAGTAGTAGTAGTAGCAGCAGCAGTATAAGTAGTAGTATATGTAACAGCAGTATTAGTACAGGTGGTGATAGTGGTGGTGGTAGTAGTAGTAGTAGTAGTAGTAGTAGTAGTAGCAGTAGCAGTGGTAGTGGTAACAGCAGCAACACTCACCATGTCCCTATACAATAATTTAATCCTTCCGAGCACTTGATTTCAAATAAATGTGTACTTTAATCGTTGGTGTTTGATACTTGAGTTGTGAAACTGACGATGCCTAGTTTGTACACCCTTGACCTGCCTAATAAGAGTAAGGAAGGAACCCTTGCGCGCTCTGAGGGAAGGGGAGACGAGGTTAGGCCACGGCTTTTCCGGCCGCTCATTCAAACAGTTTAATCCAGGCTTCTGATAATAAGAATGAAGCGGTAATAGAAAACTGAGCATGTGGAGCGAAGAATTCCAGAGGGGTATTACGACCCATACATTTCGCGGAGCAGCAGGCTGGAATTACGGTACAGGGTGACTTGACGTCTCTGTTTCCGGGCAGACTGTGCCAATTGTCGCTACACCCTGGCTAAGAGACTGTGCCATCACAGACTTCCAGTAATACTTGAACGATCAGTCGAAGTGTGAGCATTTAAAAGGTTTGGATGTGGGGAGCCAAGGACAGCCGATAAAGGGAGGTGTCGTAGTCAGCACCGTGGTGTGTGGGTGCGGGCGTGTCGTAAGAAAACAGAGACTTGCGGTACACTCCGTCACAGTGCCAAGAGGTCACACGACTGCTTCGGAATGCTACACTGACCCGGGAACCTCCTATACGTTCTGCTGAAACGACTAGTAAAACTTTCAGGTTAGCCGAATTCCTACCCAGTATCCCAAATGCTTTATTTTCAGTTCAAGTCAGACTCATCGCATGATCTAATTTTGTCGTTCTTATCATAAAAGCGTGCATTTCACTGCCATTCCGCAGAGAACTTTCATATGTCACCAACGTTTCAGCCAATAGATTGAGCTGACAAGGGGATGTCCTCCAGCTTGGGGGTTGGACGTTAGGTTAACAACTCCTCACCATAGAAGGAAGCTTGTTACGATGTGTCACAAATGACCTCGAACTGGGATGATTTGTTTGGATAAACGACCTAAGCTAAGGAAAATGGACGTGAGATTTGGTACATGGAATGTAAGAAGTATGTATAGGGCAGGTTCTCTCATGACAGTTGAAAAAAAATATATCAAAATATGAAGGGAATGAGAATCATGAATTAGGTACAAGCTTCTTCATCCATAAGGTAATCATATCAGCAGTTACGAGGGCAGAATTTGTTAGTGATAGGATGTCATACGTAATACTAAGAAGTTGCTGATGTGATATCGTTGTTCTGAGTGTTTATGCCCCAGTAGAAGATAAAATTTGTGCTATGAAGAACAGCTTCTACGAGGAACTACAACAAGTATTCGATAAGTTCCCTAAACATCACGAGAAAATTTTGTTAGGAGATTTCAATGCCAAAGTAGGAGTATAAATTTTCAGGCCATCATTTTGGAATGAGCGTTCACACGAAATTAGTAATGAATAATGATAATGGAATCAGAATAGAAAACCTTGCCACATCTAAAAATCAGACTTTCAAAAGTACAAGATTTCCACGTCGTAACATTCATAAATTTACTTAAATATTTCCTGATGGAAAGACAATCAAACTGAACATATTTTAGTAGATAGGAGACGGCTTTCGAGTATATTTTGTCAGATCGTTCAGGGCAGCAGACTGTGATACTGACTGGTGGCAAAGTTACAGAAATACTGGTGGTGACTAAATAAAAAATACACAGATTTTATACGGAGAATTTCAGTCTCATGAAGTTAAACGAGTTAGAGGATAAAAAACAATCAAAAATAGGTTAGCAGCTTTTGAAAACTTAGTCGTTGAGGTGAATATTAATAGAGCTTGGGAAACTATTGGAGAGAATAAAAGGAAATTCAGACAAAGAGAGTTTAGATTGTTCTGAACTGAAGAATCATAATATATGGTTCAGCAAAAGATGTTCAGAATTATTAGGTCAAGGAAAACAAGTTAAATTGCAATGGTTACAGGATCCAAGCGAATTAAATGGGGATAATCTGAACAATATAAGACGTGAAACCAGCAGTCATTTCAGGAAAAAAGAGGGAATATCTGAAAGACAAAATTGATGAGCTTGCAACGAACAGTAAGAAAAAGAGCATTGGAGACCTGTGTAGAAGAATAAATGACTTTAAGAGGGGTTACCACCCTAGAAGTAACTTACCCGTGTAGTAACGGATGAGAATGGTGACCAGCTTGCAGATTCCCACAACATTTTGAATAAGTGGGAGAACTATTTCTCCCAGTTATTGAATTTATATAGGGTCAGTGATGTTAGGCAGACAGAAATCCATACAGCTGAGCCGTTAATACCTGATCCTAGCCCTTTTTAGGTTGAGATTGCTATTGCAAAGTTGAAAACGTATAAATCGCCAGATAGTGATCAAATTCCGGCAGAACTAATTCGAGCAGGAGGGGAAATATTACTTTCTGTGATCCATAAGCTAATTAATTCTATTTGGAATAAGGAAAAAGTGCCCGATCAGTTGAGGGAGTTTAGTTCGCAAGAAGGGTGATAAAACTGACTGCAGTAATTACCTGTTGGATATCATTGTTATTAGTTTCATACAGAATTTTATCCATTATCCATATATATTAAATTATTGGGTATCATCAGTGTGGGTTTCGACGTAACAGATCAACTATTGATCGGATTTTTTGCATTCGACAGATGCTGGGGAACAGATTGGAATACAATGAGACAGTACATCAGCTGTTCATAGTCTTCAAGGAAACCTATGATTCAGTTAGGTGTGAAGTATTGTACAATATTCTCACAGAATTTGGGGTACCCATGAAACAAGTTAAGCTGATTAATACAGTAAAACTTGGTTATAGCAACATCGGTTTCTGCGACACCTTGTCTATTNCTACTTTTCAACTTTGCTGTAGAATATGCCATTAGGAAGGTCAGGAAAAACCAGATGGGACTGAAATTAGGTGGGACACAGCAGCTGCTGGTCTGTGCTGATGATGTGAATATACTGGGAGATAACATAGATGCCATAAAACAAAACACATAAACTTTAAGTGTTGCTAGTAAGGAGGTTGGTCTAGAAGTAAACGCAGAGAAATCTATGTTGCTGTCTCGCCACCAGAATGCAGCGAAAAATCTCGACATAGAGAGAGCTAACAGATACTTTGATAATGTGGCACAGTTAAATATTTGGGAACGACAGTAACTACTACACATAAAACTTGATCCAGGAGGAAATTAAGAGGAGATTGAACTCGGGTAATGCTTGCTACAATTCAATCCAGAACCTTTTGTCTTCTTGTCTGCTGTCTGAAAACATAAAAATTAGAATATGCAAATAACAGTTTTTCTTGTGGTTCCGTATGGTTGAGAAACGTTGTCTCTGACATTAAGGGAGGAACGCAGACTGAGGGTGTTTGAGAACAGGGTGCTGAGGATCACATTCGGATCGAAGAGAGATAAGGTGACCAAAAGTTGGAGAAAAGTACATAATGAGGAGCTTCACAATTTGTACTCTTCGTCAAGTGTAATTAGAATTATCAAGCCAAGGAGGGCGAAATGGGCAGGGTATGTAGCACGAGTGAGGGCGAAGAGGAATGCATGTAGGCTGTTGGTGGATAAGGTAGAAGGAAAGTGACCACTAGGAAGACCAAGACGTATGTGGGTGGATAATATTAAAACGGATCTTAGAGAGGTAGGATTATGTGGTTTGGACTGNAACGAAACGTATGGTAAAGTCCGTATAGGTAAGCATTTTTTGTGTGATAGTTTTCCTATCCAGAATGGTCTAAAACAAGGAGATGTTTTAACGCGGCTACTTTTCAACTTTGCTGTAGAATATGCCATTAGGAAGGTCAGGAAAAACCAGATGGGACTGAAATTAGGTGGGACACAGCAGCTGCTGGTCTGTGCTGATGATGTGAATATACTGGGAGATAACATAGATCCCACAAAACAAAACACGTAAACTTTAAATGTTGCTAGTAAGGAGGTTGGTCTAGAAGTAAACGCAGAGAAATCTATGTTGCTGTCTCGCCACCAGAATGCAGCGAAAAATCTCGACATAGAGAGAGCTAACAGATACTACTTTGATAATGTGGCACAGTTAAATATTTGGGAACGACAGTAACTACTACACATAAAACTTGGTCCAGGAGGAAATTAAGAGGAGATTGAACTCGGGTAATGCTTGCTACAATTCAATCCAGAACCTTTTGTCTTCTTGTCTGCTGTCTGAAAACATAAAAATTAGAATATGGAAATAACACTTTTTCTTGTGGTTCCGTATGGTTGAGAAACGTTGTCTCTGACATTAAGGGAGGAACGCAGACTGAGGGTGTTTGAGAACAGGGTGCTGAGGATCACATTCGGATCGAAGAGAGATGAGGTGACCAAAAGTTGGAGAAAAGTACATAATGAGGAGCTTCATAATTTGTACTCTTCGTCAAGTGTAATTAGAATTATCAAGTCAAGGAGGGCGAAATGGGCAGGACATGTAGCACGAGTGAGAGCGAAGAGGAATGCATGTAGGCTGTTGGTGGATAAGGTAGAAGGAAAGTGACCACTAGGAAGACCAAGACGTATGTGGGTGGATAATATTAAAACGGATCTTAGAGAGGTAGGATTATGTGGTTTGGACTGGATTGATTTGTCTCAGGATAGGGACCAGTGGAGGGCTCTTGTGAACACGACAGTGAGCCTTCGGTTCCATAAAATTTGGGAAATCCTTGGGTGGTTTCACAACTGGCAGCTTCTCAGGAAGGTCTTATCTCTATGTTGTCATCAGCGTTGTTCTCAGTTATAATATTCACATGTTGAGTGGTATCCTTTGTCGTCTTGTGCTTATCTTCAGTCATCGTCATTATCATTGCCAATCGCCTGCTCCCTGCTCACGAATTGTTTCTGGGCAGTCTTATCTACTGGTCGTCCAGCATTTCGTCTCCATTGTGAACCATAAGTAAGAACTGTCTTCCGTAAATATTTGGTTCCTCCTACAACGTAACACCATTTATTTCTGCATTCAGTAATTCTATCTGTATTTGTCTTATCTGACTACAAGGGACAGTATCTTCTACGAGAAGCGGTTGGTTGCTCAGCAAGTCAGAAAATGTCTTACCTTTATCGATCCTTAATAATCGTCATCGTCTTAACAAGAGCCCAGAGTGGACCTATACTGTGCCTGTTGAAACCAATCCCCATCGTCACACGATATGAATGTTTCTTCACTCAAAGTGCCTACGTTTCCCACGTAGATTTCTTATTTCTTCAGAATTAATTTTTCTTGTNGTACCTTGGGTTTCAGTCTTGCCATTGTCTTGCTGTCTCCACCCCCCGATCCCCTCGATTTGATTTGTTCCCTCTATGGCCAGTTTAATCTGTGTTTAATGACATGGCAGGAGGACACCGAGAGTGTTTTGTTTGTCACTGTGCAGAATTAAGATAGAAACAACAATCTGCTGACAGGATGGCAACGGATGCGTTGATGGCTATAACACAGATCTTCATTGTTAGCGCAACAAGCATTGTATGGAAGAAAAAGAAGAGCGAACGGCGTGCTTGGGTGGAACCAGACATGACGTACACGAGTATGGCTTTTGTGATCACCCTTTCCGCATTTGGTTTGAGATTCGAGTATTACAAATGCGGTTCCACTGTTGCAATGCTTGTTATATTCGAGCAGGTCAGAAATTATATGTCTTCCTTTTGTTTTGCTATCGAAAAGTATATGAACTCTAAGTTGTAAGAGAGGACCCCGGAGACTCTGGAAAAAGGACATTGTGACCGGTGCATGCTTTAGTTGCTTAAGATCCCGAAAATACTAATTAATTTAGTCACACAAACTGCACTCCCACCAAAACATTCCCGCATTCTGAGCACAAGTTTGCAGCAATGGAACTTCTTAAGAACGTCCACTCATTATTAATATTGTGGGGGATGGGAATGGAGTGTTGACTGGCCTGTTACCGTAGCAGTGACAGTTGCTCCGATGCTGTTACGTCACCGCTGGAAAGGCGGGGAGGTCCTGCATAGCGCAAATACGTCAGAATATATATTAAAATGTACATAACTGTAAAAATAAAATTTGAGTAAGAGATACGTTCTGTTTTTACTGCAGTGGAACTATAGATTTCGACAAAACAACCAGTGGAAAGTAAGATATAAAAGGTTGCGAATCATTGAAATTTTCAATGAAGATGAAGATAATTCATGATTATGACATAATAATAATAGTAATAATAATAATAATAATAATAATAATAATAATAATAATAAAATATATTGTCTTGTCTTGCGAATGTCATTATGTGGCCATTTAATTAATCAGATCGATCTGACAGTTGATCCTGGAGATTGTCGTGTTTTTGTCTCAAACTTGTGGGTGTAGAGAGAAGCTACAGATCATTTTGTGTGTTCTTCAGCAGATCTGATTACATATAGTCTTGGAGACACAGTGAAGTGAACTCAGTATTCTTTCCACATTTCTTACCGGAGTGTTACTTCTTGGTCACACTGTAATGTTGACAAACTTTTGAGTAACCGGTATGTGGATACGTGAGCGGGCCTTTCAAGCAGCCAGCATGGGCAGTTATTTGACATTCCAGACGACGTTGCTTTTATTTTGGGGTAGGGCCCGTTCGTTGCTTCTAATATTTTACACGAAAGTGGTTGAATATTTGTGTAAAGTAAGGCCAATCTTCACTTCTCTCCTCTGGGAATGTCTTCAAACTTGGTTATGAGCCCCTAATATCAAATGCCGTCCAATATCTCGCAAGATCGTTGAGAACCACTTGAGAATTGTGGCAATCCGACTTCCAGAGCCTCTCTTTCACTATAAACCAAGGGTTATACAGATATGGGAAGACCAATCGAAATATGGCTGTGTAGTCAGGAAAGTCTTAAATCTAATCCATGGAGGGCAGGAGATGTAGAATGCGATGGGAAAATCATGAAATGAAGGATGGTGACCGTATGTAGCATGAAATGACATAGCTAAAGCTACAAGGCGAACAGTAAAAGGAAGACCAAAGAGGCTTTGGAGAGATAATTTTGAGGCCGGTACAGGCATTAGAGTTACCTGTCCTGTGACAAGGAGAATGGGTAAGTGAAAGAGAAGATAGATGAGACTTTGTATCATGTCAGACGGTTAATTATCAGCTTCACAGATCAGAGGTCCAGATTCAGTCTAGGGTAATCCATTTGGGATTTGTGGTGGATAGGGTGCCGCTGAGATAGGTTATTCTGAAAGTTCTTCGCTTTCCCCCTGCCACTTACCATGTCATCAATGTTCCAGACACATCTGTCACCGCTCCTGGCGTGTCAGATAGTACAACCAGTAAGCACGGTATTACGGTACCAGTTGCTGTTTGACTCTTTACACACCTCACATCACTGAACTCTTGGTACAGTAGTAAACTTTTTTGTCGTTCCAGGTACGTGCGTTTATGACAGACACGTCTTAAAAGCTTCATTTAATTACAACGAAATATTAAGTGATTTGTATAAATCACGAACTCTTATGCTGCTGGTTTTTCTCCTTTACCTAACTACTTCATCAATTTGGAGGCATATAATCCGGAGTGTTTTGCCTTCAGATTTCAATAGCAAGCTTTTCATAGACATTTTAATAAAATGTAATTAAAAGTCAGCGCTTCGTAGCTATCTTTGTAAGAACTAGCCTCATTGGCTACTTGAGAGCGAATTTTGCCTCGGGTAACGATTTTAAGTTTAAGATACATGAAACCAGCAGCGCGATACACCCCGTCTACCGTATGTTGGCGT
Organism: Cryptotermes secundus; assembly: GCF_002891405.2. Lineage (NCBI taxonomy): Eukaryota > Metazoa > Arthropoda > Insecta > Blattodea > Kalotermitidae > Cryptotermes > Cryptotermes secundus. The sequence continues at coordinate 461,430 of NW_019744115.1, forward strand.
CCGGTACTGGGTGGGCCCACCTGGAGACAGACACGTACGTCAGCTTACCGTGTCCATGTTTTCGCACAACGTTCTGCCACATCACTGGCTAGAATGTTTAAATAACTTATTTGCATTTCCTTTTAGAAATGCAGAGAGTCCTTGTAACTTCGCCAGGGGCAGATCTGGGGCCCACATGGGAGTGTCAGGCTACTGTACACATAGTGGGCCCATTCCTTGTGACTGCGAGGGAAGTTCCTTTAGGTGCCTGTTTTTACCCGAGCACTAGTGTTTCACTCAGCGGGGTATTCATGAAACCCTTCAGCAGCTACCTGTTAGAACGCAGTTCGAGACTAGTGAGAAGGAAATTGCATTCCTGGGTTTTTCTTTTACCCGTATTTCCTATTCCCTTCTAATTCCGATATCCTTGGTTCTTAATTTATTTTCCCGGTGCTGATTCTGATGATCCACAGTAGCTCAGTAAGTAAAGTATCTGGTTGCTGACTGGACGCAGCCGAGGAAGAGCAACTGAGTCCACCCCGACTCTCGATTCTACCAAGCCGCCTACCCTGTGGGTACCCGAGGATCGTTCCCAGGGAGAAAGCAGCCGGTTCGTGAAGCTGGCAGTTTTCATTTGGTGCCGACGTTAAAATTAAGTGGATCTCTACTGCTATTCCCTCCTGCATTTTCATGGCGTGGTACTTAGGTACAGCAACAGTTTTCCTCGCATTTGTATGTGGTTCAGTTGACAGACGGCCCGTAGTGAATTTCATAAAAGACTAATCCTCTATTGGGGGCCGTGCCATAGTTCAAGCGGTTAGTCGCTGGCTTCCCACCGCGGCGGCCCGGGTTCGATCCCGGGTCTCGTCAAATGGGATTTGTGGTGGACAAAGTGGCGCTGGGGCAGGTTTTCTCCGAGTACTTCCGTTTCCCCTGCCAATATTCATTCCCTCAGTTGCTTCACAATCGCCCTCACCTATCATCTGGGGCTGGTACAATAGGTCAGAAATGGCCGCAGTACAAGGGACTTAGTCCCACCCCATTAGCAATAAAAAAATAATCCTCTATTGGGTTCTGCAGTGTGGCCTAACAAGTGAGGCCATGAACGGCTTGGTTTATTTGTAGTTTTTGGAATTATTTAGCAAAATCTCAACTGCGTATGTCGTAGGCTTATTGTATCCAATGGGACAATGGTTTTGAATTGTGCATAATCGCTGTTGATGTGGAAGGAAACGATTGTGTCATACTTTATGGCATTATCCCAGGACTTCTTGGAGGTACGTAGGAGAATCACGAAAAACTCCTTGAAGATACCCAACATCTGGGTTGAGAATCTCCTTGGGGACTCTTAAATACGAGGGAGTAAAACGAATCATTCAGCCTCGTGCTTCCAGCTCTTGCAACAGCAGTAACAATGACGACATCTGCAACGTAAATTTGTTTACATTCATAATACGAATTAATATTCTCATTACTGTGACGCTCAGGATCATCAGTTAAGAACATAATTTTGACACCTTATCAAAGCAGCGTGCGTCTCTCCAATATATTAATCTAGTTGCCAAATTTTATATTGAAAACTTGTATGTGTATTAATAACGAAAACAGTAATTCAGTTGAGTTCTTTATTCAATTGCTTCCTGAACCAAACAGCCAGTAGCCAAATACAGATTCAGCATGTAACAGCAGCAGCAACAACAATAACAACAACAAATCGCAGTCATAAAAAGAAGCAAGAAAATACGGATATTTTATAAGAAGCTAAATCAATTAAGGTTGTTTAAATATAAATATAAGTTTCTAAAAAAGTATCGATTTACAAACTGCGTTAGCAGCAGAAGCACATCTAGCCGAAGGACAGTGACTGGAGGAAACACTGAACCAATAAAACTGCAGAGGTTCCGAGCAGAACTCAAATGTCATCTGTTTATAGAAGTGAACATGACATTTACCGCCATTATAAAAATAAAATAATAAAATAAGTGACGACGCCTATTATACAATATTTGTACATTTTATGTATCTGATAAATTATCATGGCTACGCTGAGTATGTTCTGGCAAAGGTCTGCAGATTTCCTTTGTGTACCCTCAAGTTTATTGGAGTTCAAAATCGTCGTAGAGTCAGTCTTAGATCTGACCGAAGCAAAATACAGCATTAGAATTAACAGTATACGTTAATAATCCAGGTTAATAATACAAATATATAGAAAGAATATATAAAAAGGCAAAAAGTAAAGCTATCACTGTAACAGGCCTTGGAGGTCCATAGGGTTGTGGGGCGTCGAGGATCCCACATTTTCTATACAGTCGGCTCGCAGAGTTTGTGAGTCTTACGCGCCGGCTGCCCTATATATCCCAGGAAGATTCCTGGTACTCATTTCTGTTAGAGGACCAAGTCTACCTCAGGGACATAGTGGGGCTGGAAGGATTGGGTCAATTGAAAAATCCAGTGACCCAATCGGGAATCGAAACGGCGACCTTCCGTCTTGTAGCGTATTGCCTCAACTAACTACGTTACCGCGTGCCCCCTATCAAAAGTACATATAGCACATAAAATTACTTCAGTGCTTATACGAATTACTCTATGAACGTGTGAGGCGACTTTCATCTATCCAAAGAAGCTACTCCCATTGAGGTCCTAGCACACTAATCCGCTGATGATGCCACAACAAGAGACAGAAAGCGCGTTGCAGTTGACTTTTCGATGGATTGGAGATAACAGATGCACATATTTAAATTCGGCACCAGATGAGGGCGAATAGCCAGCTTCATCCTCCGTCCGATTTAACTCCTTGGTAAGAGACGATTTTGACGCTGTGGCAAAAATATAACTGGTGTCCTTGCCGAAAATCTAATCCTAGCCGGTCTCTGTTCTGACTGAACTATCGTGTTATTCCTTTAGGTAAACATACACAAGGAAACACATGATAATTCTTTGAGGAGTGCAACGCATTTGTCTACATACTAAATGCAGATTATTATATTTCTGGAATTAAGTGTGATAAACACTTGTTGGACAGATATTCGGAACGTAATCGACGCCACAGCGTATGTAAAATATTAAAATAACTGACTAACGCATCCAAGTCATCTAATTTACGGTGGTATGGTGCGGTGAAGCTCATTAGATATATGTATTCGTGTATACTAGCAGTTCCTCTCCCAAGCACATCTACTGCACTCTGCCTTATGTTTCGGCTTCCAATTATGAATACTGCAGTTGTAAGTAAAACTCTCCTCGCTCCAAATTACTACGTTTATCTAATTAAAATTACAACCCTCTGAATTCGATATTCTTATATTTGTTTCAGATTAAGTCCACTTCACGAATACAAAACATGAACTCGAATACGAGAGCGAAGAGACGAATACTTGTGCAGCAATATTTATTTTATATCATAAAACTGAGCTCGTGAAGTTTGTGGCTGGATACTGCTACTCCCTCTCACTAGCGCCCCCATTACTTCTTTCATGCTTAATAACATCCGGTTCAGAAAACTTATTGTCTGTTCGAATAACAAATAAGGATTTCGGGAAGAACTAATCGCTTACTTTCCTTTCACTGCCAACTGAGTATCTGATAGAACAAGCAGAACATTTTTATTGTGTATGTGCAGTGAATTAAAACAAATTAAATTTGAGAGGCTTCAGTGTTGGTGTTACTGATGGGAGGGATTTATGAAACATGTCTTGAGATGGGCTCGGATGGCACGATGTACATACCACATTTCATACAGATCGGTTCAGGCGTTCAAGAGTTGGGGTGGGGGTTATGCAAGGTAATATCATAAGCCTACTTTTATTTTTTCGTAATACGTAAGTAGGCCAAAAATAGTCAAAATTCTCTCGTTGAGTAAATTCATTCTACATGACCTCGTCTTTAATAACTTTCAGGCCACCGTCCCCAAAATTCGCCTTGGTGTCTGCAGCTGCTCGCATTAGCAATGCAGACTAGCCCCGTAAATATATATATCTGCATCTGCAACAAGTCGAAGTTCTTCCGTTTGAAAATGCATATAGAAACAGGATACCCTAGCTAGACGAAGCTGAAATTTAGTTATAGAAGTAGTTACTTCGTGATTACAGAATACTGGCATCCTTTAAAAACAATTAATACTATCTTTAATTGTTGATATTAGTAGGCGTACTTGAAAGAACGCCAACAGAATAATACATTAAAGAAGTGGTGTTTAGTAAACGCCACAATCTTCCTCCTCCCGCTCAACTCCGGGCGAACAACCTCGCCTTCTCTTGTTGGATGAAGGCCAGGAATCGAAAGCTAATGATTAACGACAGGATAGACTTAAAGGGTTTCTCGTCTCCTCCTCTCCCTTCATTGTGCGCATTGGTTCGCAGAAATTTCAATAAACTTGATAAGATGCATTTTCTGCTGTTTAACACACCTCATTAACCTTGAAGTTATTGATTTATTGCTGCAAACTTAGCGGTACAGACTCACGCCGAATACTACAAGCAGACCTTGCTATTTAACCGAGCTTTTTCGTCTCTTTATAGCGTCGAAGATGAGGTTGAATGGTGGGTAGGTAAACACAGGGAAAGGTGGGCGTGAATTGTTGTAAGAGAGCCAGGCTATGGCATGGAGACACGGGATAATCATGTGAAACTTCAGGATTGACGGTTATCAGGCCGAAATTCAAATGGGTTCCCATATATTCGACGTATTTCGTAGAGGCTAATGGTTTGACCCTTCTTTAAAGGTGCATTACACGTAAAAATGTTATTTAAAAATTTGCAGGCCCGACTAAGATTTTGTCATACCAGGCCTATGAATTTTTGTGAGATGAATAATTTTTTTGTGGGGGCTGATAAAATTGAGGGAATTGTCTGAACTTCGTGCACTGTAGACTGAATTATGCCTGTATTGGAAGGAATGGGTGTAAAATTAATTTCAGTCGACACTTTGGGAGCTGGGGTAGCGTAGTAGGCATAATGACTGGCTACAGGCTGAACGACGGACATATCGGAGTTCGAGTCCCGGTAGGGTAAAGAATTAACTCCTCCACGTCGTCCAGACCGGCTCTAGGGCCCACCCAGCCTTCTATCCAATGGGTACCGAGGTTAAAGCGGCCGGATCGTGAAGCTTACCACTCACCTCCAACCAGTGCCGAGGTCAAGAAAATGTGGATCTGTACACCTTCATGGTGTAGTGCTTAATTAGTTAAGCACAAGGAAACTTTACTTTTTGTTTTTACCTCGATCACAATTCCAACAGAAAAGTTCAGTCGAAATATATGGGCGGGATTCGGGTATGAAACACACGAACGGACATGATATGAAATCTTAATTTCTACGTTAATTTTATATAGCTACCTTGTACAAATAAGATAGAAATTAACGTTATAGGTGTACGTGAGCAAAATACTCGTAAACCGTTATTCTTGGCAGCTCCTACATTTTGTTGGTTTGGGTTGATATCTATGCCCGGTCCATGCCTCAGACAAACAACTCACATTCTTTACGTGTAGGTGCCTAACCCACTCGCGCTCAGAGAATCATGTCCGCGCTGGGTGAGTCCCAGTAGGCTGGTGTAGGCTTTCGGCATGTACCGCGAGCGAAGTTCGAATATCAACCGCGTTACGGAATTTTCTGAGTGATGTTTATACGGTTTTACTCATTTTCTAGCCAGATGGATACACAAATGATACTTTAATATAGGCTACGGCCGCCTTTTTCCAAATTCTCATTTGCTCGCCATTTGAGGTGATCAGAAAGTGTGGATTCACGGCCAAACCATGCAGTGTCCGTTCTGACGTCATCTCACCGCGACCAGTGCGACGCAGTTTGGCAGTGTCGTGGTTGGAAGCGTAAGGGGGCGCAAATAAAACTACTTGCAAAAATTAAAACAAAAAGGTCTTTACAAGTTTCCATGGCGACCTTGAGGTACGGAATCCTGCGTGCGAGAAGAGCCCAAGTGCCAGTTTCACTACTGCTTAACAAAGTAGGTGTTTGATTTGTCGATTACTTGATCCTTTGATTACGTAACGACGCTTCTTCAACTGCACAGGTTATATACGGTCAAATAGTAGGGTAACTATAAAGTAGGAACTGTAAAGGATGAAGAAGGAAGTGGCTGTGACCTAATTTAAGATACTGTTCATGAGCTTACGTGGGGAGATACAGGATAGTCGTGACCAGTGTCAGAACAGCCGGTTTCAAGGTCACTCCCGAATAGCAGAAATGCATTTATTAGGTTGCACCACTCGGTATGCTCTGTCTTACAGGGGAAAATTATCAGTAAGTGCACAGGCATTATATTATCATGCCGTGCACATTTTGCCATGCGAAACGCTACTATTTATAGGTGACATTTATTTAAAAATTATTTTAATCTAAATACCTTGTCCTTAACATAAAAACCGTTATTTTCAGGGGGCTGCAATGGATTGGGCGCGTAGAACGAGTGAGATTAACAAGAAATGCATACATAATTTTTGGGAAATGGCCTAGTAAGCGGCCATTTGGGGGGAACCACTACAAAAATAATGTTAAAACGTACTGTGACGTGCTGCCTGAAAGCCGGACTGTAAGACGTCCATCACTAGTAAACGGCTAGCAATGTCTAGGAAATCGTTGCCCCGGAGATGGAAGTCTAACAATGGGTTTTCCACCGTTACAAACGAATTGTTTGAGGCAGGCACGTATTCCCGCATTCGTTGCATAGCAGCAGGCGAAATTAACGGTTCGACAAGGTGTTCCCTATTCAGTTTGAGTGCAGGATAGAAAGGTTTGTATTCGACATTAGCAGGAGTGAGTTCGTATCCGACAATGGACAAACGACAGTTGAGCTCCGAGCAGAAGACGCTTCAAGATCAGCGGTACAAGTAATTATAATAGTGAAGAGGAAACGTCTGACGACGTTATAAGTTAAGAATAATTTTACTTGTGATTGTAAAGAGTGAGTGTCCAATAAAAATATTCGTTAAACCCGAGAACCCGCACAAATTTCTTGTCGCGTTACCTAGGAAACGCTGAATGTATAAGGGGTAGGCCTTCTCGGCCCTTGCACCGCGACCTACAGTGGTCTATTGTGCTTACATACTACAATACTTTATATTAACGGCATGCGGTAGCGTAGTTGGTTGAGGCACTATGCTTCAAGCCGGAAGGTCGCGGTTTCGAGTCCAAATGAGGTGGATTTTTTAATTGACCTAATCCTTCCAGCCGCACTATGGCCCTGGGGTTGACTCAGCCTCTGACAGAAATAAGTACCACGCATCTTCTTGGAGGGTAAAAGGCTGCCGGCGCGTAAGGCTGACAACCTCACCGCCATCTGTGAGACGATTGTCTAGAAAATGTGGTAGCTTCGACGTCTCACAACCCTATGGGCTTCCACGGCCTTCCACGGCCTGTTATAGGGATAGATTTATCTTTACCTTTTATATATATGTCTCTCTGTCTATCTATATATCTATGGCTATACAGCCATTTTGTTCGATTTTGACCGCTTTTACACAGTCGGTAGGACTCCTTGGACTGGGGATCAGCCCTTAGCAACCTTTTGCATACTTCATATTAATAAAATAGGTCGCATCGAAATTAGTTTATCTAACTTTTGGTTGTGGTATTTTCTCCACGCCGTATGTAAGCTATACAAGCAGTGAGGAGCTTAGCACCCAGACCCTCCTTAAACGCCTTATAGACCCATCCTGCTTACTCCTTGTTGTATTTTACAGATACAACGGCACGTCTTACTAATTCCCTTGTCACAAATGTCGGGACGGCCCCTTAAATTGTGCCACGATTTATTTTTATCCCATCTCTTCTAATTTACTATTTATATTCATTCATATTTAATTCGATGGTATCCAACTTCTGATGTTGGTACACTGTCGTTAGTAAGCTACGACAGACACTAAAAGAGCCGTGATACATGTCAGCAAAGTGAATGTCACTCCTTACAGCACTTGTGGTTCGGAGGTATTTCTTCACGTTGGTAACATGTGCAGCTGCCAGTCACGGTAGCCTAGCGGTCTAAGGCATGCACTGTCTTCGCCCGCTCGGAAGCCGGGATCGTGGGTTCGAATCCCACTCATGGCATGGATGTTTGTGTGCGTTTTTCTGTGTTTGTCTACAGGTAGAGGCCTTGCGACGAGCTGATCACTCGCCCAAGGAGTCCTACCGTCTGTGTAAGATCTAGAAAAACCGAAGTGAACGGAAGTTCATGGAGGTAGGCCTAGGCCCGCTGGGGCTGTAGTGCCAAGGAAAATAACAACATGTGCAGCTGCTCCTGCTGATCATGAACCTAGTGTTGTAACAACTGAGAGCAGACACACCGCCAGTGTAGGATTTGGGGTTCTGACACCGGTGGTTATGGAGAGTTCTGTCTTATGGGATATAACGCTTTGTAGTCCGTTCAAAGTCAATCGACGTTTCGGAGGAACATATAGCCTCCATCTTCAAGGTTGAAAAATAAGCCAAGCAAGATACCAGCGTGAAAGCAAATAACACTGCATTTTATTCCAGAAGATAGAACTTTTCACACATCACCAAATTTTTTCTCGAAATCTGCTCTGAATTATTTTGATTAAATTCAGCCATTTTATTTGTGGTAAATCGTTATCATAAACAGTACTTTACACTGCACATATCTTAAAAAGATTTTAACATATAATCCAAAAAGATGACGAGATATGGGGCGCACACAGTTAAGAAGGGGGACCAACATTCTGTTCAAGAGGACGGAACACACCGAGCGTAGCCTAATCCACGAAGGAGAAGAAGAAGAAAAGGATGGTGATAATGGTGATGGCGGTATTCGATAAATTTATCTATTGTTAACGACGCTACAGAGGCTTTGCAGTTTCGAATGATTCAAATGAGATGATCGGAAGTCGTAATTGGTGAGCAGGAAAGCGTTTGAATATCTGCCATCTTGTAAGATTTGAGGCTTTCACGGCGGTGACTATGAAGAAAGCAGTCTTCTGGGATTTGGCACCGTGNCATCTTGGCGTTCTTCCAACCCTTTATAACGTCTGCAGCTTCTTAAAGCAGATCTTTGAGAAAATTTGTACAGGTGTTCACACATTGACCCTTCAGAAGTAAAGGGACTTTGCAAGCTAAGCCAAGTTTTTTAATTTCCCGTGTAAGTGTTATATTCAGTTTTTCGTGCACATTTTTGTTTTACTTTAAATCTCTGTCATAATATTTTAATATTTATACAAAATAATTTATAGCGTCACGGTGACCGCCAAGGATTCTAGAAATTCTGCCACTAGGTTCGAATGTTCGGGAGGGAAATGAATGCAGTACGCATCACCCCAAAAGCCCATCCGCCCTTTGGGGCTGCTCATATAGAGACGATTTCTCAGTTGCATAGATTATAATTCGTCGAATAAGAGGATAAATGCGAACCACAGCTTGGGAAGGATCTGAAAATAATTTTCATGTGATGGCCACGCCATAGCTCAAGCGGTTAGTCGCTGGCTTCCCACCGCGGCGGCCTGGGTTCGATCCCTGGTCTGGTTAAGTGGGATTTGTGGTGGACAAAGTGGCGCTGGGGCGGGGTTTCTCCGAGTACTTCTGTTTCCCTTGCCTATCTTCATACCACCAAATTCTCCATCATCATAATCACCCGGGGCAGGCTACAATAGGTCAATCAGTGGCCGCCGTGCCGAGTGGACCCAGTTGGACTCCACCCCCCACTAAGCGAAGCGAATGTTAACTGTCATGGTCTGTTTTGAAATACTCTCCCATCGTTTGCCTGGAAAGTCTGGTGAAACAACGAAAGAAGCAAAATAGCCGGCAGTGGGATCCAGAATCGGTACAGAGAACTATGAAGCGAGAGTTTAATATTCAGTCGAAATTAAAGAACTTCTGCGCCACAATACTAGATTCTAACGGCATCTGTTGAGTGCTTGAAGAGATAAATATATTCAGACAGGACCTCCTCATTACAAATTCAGTTCATTAAATTCCTGCAAATACGCAAAAAAGTTGGCTTCAGTGTACTTCTGTATTGATTATTCGTTGATACTGGTATAATCGGCCTGATATCAGTGGCTAGTGAATCAGAATGGCCCGTCAGTAAATCAGACGGAATGACACAGAGCGTTGTGACATGACGAACCTAAACGGATTCACAGTAATTTGGGAATTTCCTCTAATTAACTGAAGTAACGTCTCTGAACATTACATTATGAAAGCGCGTTGTTCTGTGTCTGCCGGTATAACCCTCGACGTGACTCTTCGAGTTTTTCAGGCACTGGAAAACAAATTTCACCGATTTTAATAGACTTCTGCTCTTTCTGTGCAGAAGTGAGGGGAGTTGCTCTTGTGAGGTGAGCAGCAGAATTGTACTATGGCTGTTTATATTAATGAATTTCGTTTAAGTTTTTTACAATTTTGACAAATACATTCTGTTAGGTTGGCAGTACCTTATCGGCTGTAATTGCGATATGGCGGGAATAGCACTGATTTAATTGCTTTCGTGTGCGTGGCTTCTGTGCCTTCAGACTGCAAGGTGACATTTCATAAAAGTACCTTAATCTTCCTCGTTGATAGGCTAAAAGTTAATAATAATAAAAATTATAATAACAACAATAATTTAATTATTATTTATGTGTCGAGCCAACAGCCACAAATCCAATTACAGACACAGCACCGTGTAGATAAAATTGTAAATAATACTAATAATAATAATATAATTCCGTCTTGCAAAAACGAGTGTGTGGTGAACGAATCTGTGACCCGACAAGTAGAAGTTCTCATAATTTTTCGAGCTGCGCATATTCGGGTGCTCTTTAAGTTCATATTTGCTTCCAGGAACAAGGCATAGGACTACTATAGCCTATTATGTCCTTTGAGGATATGGAATAAATGAAAGTGCCCCACATTCATCGCAGACTCTTCAGATCTCGATGCGTTAGGTACAAGACCAGCTGCGCAAGCCACGTGATGACATTTGAATTTGGGGTGGGGTGGGGGGGCGACCTTGGGTCGCTTAATTCCACCTGCCGTGACGTCACTCATGTTAATCCACCTCCTTCAGAGAAAAGGAGTAATAAGAAAGAAAACATCTAAATAAAAAGAATTGCTCATTACACAGTGAAGGTTAGCATCACTAGTCACGTGATATACAGCTTTTGGCGCAATTTGGACAGGCGGAGAAGGAAAGGTTATTTGTTGCACGGTGAAGCATCTTCATCGAACAGATGTTAGTCATTGAGCTGGTTAATAAATTCCCTGCATTTATGGAGCCCGAATATTTACCGGAATGTTTAGAAAATTATGATTATGAACTCTATCCTGACCCATCTCAGTCCCGTCCACACCACACCTCATTTCTCCACGACCCAGTTTAATATTATCCTCATATCTGAATGTGCATAGTAGATCTTCCAACTGGCCTATTCCCTTGATATTTATCGGACCATAATGACGTAGGCCTAAACATTTTCCCTGTGAGTGTTATGTCTCGACCATCTCATTTTCTTTGTTTTCATCGCCATGATAGTATCAGATCTTCAAATTTTGATACTTCGCATATGTGATTTTCTGCGCTCTCCTGTTTCTTCCACTGCTTTCGGTTCATGCCTCGACCCCAAACACCATCAGCCTATGCTCATTCACAGGATGAAAGTCCAGCTTTCATGTTCATGTGAAGCATTTGATACATTTATGATTCTGTTGAGGTCCGTTTTAATCGTTACTGTTTCAGAGTGGAGACTGGGAGATGAAGTGCCGTGAACTGAATGGTGCGAAGCTTTGTAACAAATTAGTGACGAGAGGACTCACTTCGTTCATTCGAGGTTATTTAGCAATGTATTTTGCAGAGCACAGAGACATCTTCTGAGATAACTGCCGCAAATCTGTCGGCCCGTCCTGCAGCAGGGATACGTGTTACTCGCATACGTTCGCAGGACACGCGTTTGGACTCGTGGCATAGTGGACAACCGTTACATGTCTGACGACCCTATTACCAGTTCCCCTCTATTATCTTTATAAAGGACATTTCTGAGTTTACAGTCTCTTAATATACACGTAAAAAAGTAAAGGTATTCCTGTAACAGACCATGGGGCCCATAGATTTGTGAGACGTTGAGGGTCACACATTATCTAGACAATCGGCTCACAGATGGCGGTAAGGTTGTCAGCTTTACGCTCCGCCCGCCCTTTAGCCCCAGGAAGATTCTTGATAATCATTTCTGTTATAGGCTGAGTCGACCCCGGCTTGTAGCATAGCGCCTCAACCAACTACGTTACCGCGCGCCCAATAATATACATATAATAAATTACAAATACATGAATTCTAAATAATTTAGCAAGTAAGTAAGTAAATCGTTTTACTTGATGATGACCACCAGTGGCCGAAACAGGAAATGTAAGAATATTTTACGTATTTAATTATGTTGTATTTTAGCGTCCTGTTGCACTGATTGACGTCCATGATGTGTATGTATTGACCGTCTTCTAGCGCACACAATCTCACTTGTCACTTCACTACATGTTTCGGCATCCTCAGGTGTGTTATTTACGTTAAACTATTGCACTGCTCGCCATCTTGTGTCGTTTATAAAATGATTTAAAATTTATATTCGTCATGTACTATAATAAAATTTATATATTAAAATTTTGTTAAGATTTATCATTTTATACGTCGTATTTTAAACTCGCGTATTATATCAATCTTCCGCTATGGGAGTCGTTTTTCCTATATTTTTTTGTATACCTGCAACGTGATAATGTTACTTATTAATGTTACGTTTTGACTTCTATCTGTTATGTGTTGTTTTATAATGTTTAGTACTCACTGCGTCTTGTGATGTGTTCTTCTCTTGTGGCTGCGTGCGTTGTATTGTTGGATGTGTGTGTGTCTTCGTATTGATTGAGTTATGATGTTGTGGGGGTAAGTGGTGGGGTTGTGTTATGTTGTTCTGTGTAAATTGTGTGTAATTCATGAAATATTGGATTATATATTTATTTATTTATTTATATTGTTCATATGCGTGTTTTTCTTTGTTGTTCTGTATATATGATAATTTTCTAATGTGTTTAAAAATTTAATTATTAAATTAGTTACACTTTATAAATTTCTACGTTTTATATACATATACTGCTAATGTATTAAACATTCAGTCAGTTGAGTTATTTCGTGTGTCGAAAATGGCAATTGAAAGTTACGCACTGAAACAATTGTGAAAAGTCCACCGTACATTTCAGGATAGTACAATCCAAGTATACATAAAATGATACTGCTCGTGCAACCGTAAACAAATGTAAGGAGACAGGGTCGTCATTAGACAAAAAAGAACGGGAATCGAAACACGGAGTTGTCACTGAACATAAACTGGATGAAATCGATGCTAGGCTCGAAGGTTCCCCTCGAAACCCCCTCGTACGCCTTGCGCAAGGAACAGGTGTTTCAGGTTTCTAGTTTTAAGTTTGCACTGGACTGGCCGAACGATTTGCGTCAAGCTCTCATGTAATATTCCTGTAGAACTTCAAGAATCATCACTACCAATACCAAAGTCCACTGTTGAATACGATTTTCATAATCTTCCTTTTACTTCCTGTCCTGAAAACCTAACTCCTAAGTTCCATTGTAATATTATCCTGCCACCACCTCCTCGTTCCTCCAGATAACCGCGTTCCAACAGGTTCCCTCACGGAAGTTCCACATAATTTCTTTCCTCACCCATGTGACCTGCGTATTCAGATACAGTAACGCTCTATATTTATTTCACCATCGTAACAGCAGTTCTGTGTAGATCACAGGTCCCTTATATGTAGTAGCCTGAATTGGACATTCCTGTCAGTTTCACGGGAAACTGCCCTGCGGTTTTGTATCGGTCACTTCCAGTGTTTGCTTTGGAAGTTTTCAGAAACAAACGCCAGGCCATCTGCTTCGTCATGTGTGGCGCGCTGCGCTGCTCTGCTGTTTACGTCAAGGAGTCACTTTACGACCGGATTGTGTTTATTTGAGCACGCCTGTTTTCTGTTCCAATAGTCCTTGGTTCGTCCCCAAAGGGCGGATATCTCCCTGTGCTCGAACCTACTGCATATTTAATCTTATATGAGGCATTTAAGCCATTATTCTTCATGCAATTACAGTCTCAGTTATGAAGGGATTCGAATGTAAATGTTACCACTAGAAAATTAACGGACACTAAGCAAGCTCCCTTGTAACACGTAAGCCTCTGATGATGACTATACAGCTGAAACATGTAAGGCATATTTCATCCAGTAAATAAAGTTTCTAAGTACTACATATTATATTTGGTGGTTTTTGTTACTTTATTATATACTGCAAAATGTTATATGTGACACTGAATTGCCCAGGTTTCGGTTGGTAGCACTGTCCGGGAGTTATTGGCACTTCGACGTTTTCATCTAATTACGGTCCTGACCTAAATATTGGAAACGTCGGTAGCTCATTCCCATAACACATACTGTTGCAACCCAGAAAGCCGATGCATTGCTCTGGTCACCATGACAACACGAAAATATGTAATGGTCTATGCACTGTATTGCACATAATCTAATTCTGTTGTTCACAAAACTTCCCAGTTATTGTGGTGAATGGATTAGTAAATTATTTCCCGCATTTTATGTTGTCTCGAGGGACGTTCCAAGGAAATGTAATCATAATTAAACGTCATGCCCCAATTTTTCTATGATTGGTCTTTTCTAGAAAATAAATGAATTTGAGTTGAACTTAATGTAAGGCATTGGTTATAGTGAACGGATATGGACCAGAATTCACCTGAAGGCTCTTAATGTAGTTTTCCTCAACAAACTTTGCCCAAATTTGTCAAGCACTAAATATTATAAAAACGTACTGGAACGGACACGCCTGTAATTTATGTGTTCATTTTGAGCAATTTGTGCGTATAACGCATACGAAACTATTGAAAGTAGTCGAAAACCTTTTACACAGAGCTACTGGGTTTTCGGACTTTGTCCATCGTCCGGATTCTAAAAACTAAGAAAAAACACAATGTTTCGGAAACTGAATATGTTTCCGTCGTCAGGTTAGGGAAGACACCTACTCTGTTAGGTCCTTTAGAAAGAGCTAGCCTCAATCACTGGACAACATTCATTCATCTGTAATCTGTCAAGACGACAGGTCCACAGTCTCTTCCAAAACAGTTCCTCCACTTGATGCGATTTAGAGCTTTCTCCTTCAAATGAAAATATCCTCTTCTGTCCCCAAGGTCATCCAGCATCTTCTTACGTCTTCTTCCTCGTCTTCTGGTCACTTCTATCCGCCCCTCTATCTTTCCTTCAATAACTTCTTTTAGGAGACAGTTACTGCGTAAGATGTGACCAATCCAATTAGCTTTCCGTTTTCTTATTTCATGTAGGATATTCCTCTGCTCACTGACTCTAATTAACAATTCTTCATTTCTCACATAATCGGTCCAACTGATCTTCTCCATCCTTCNATTCTTCTTCTTGCTAAATGCAGCTTTTGCCATGGCAATCCTGGATTTAATTTCACAAGTACACCTTCCATCATCTGTTAACAAGCTACCCAAATATTTAAAACATTTCACATTCTCCAGTTGTTTTTGGTCTATCTTTATTGTGACTGGGGTTGGTTGTCTCGAAATTTTCATTACTTTTGTTTTCTCCACATTCATTTCCATGCCATAGCACCTTCCAATTTCTCTTAGTCTATCAATCATACCCTGTAGCACAGTTTCTTCCTTAGCCATTAACACAAGGTCATCAGATGTTACAAAACACTACGGCTAGAAACACCTGAGACCAGGCAAAGTCCATGAGAGCTAACAGGAAAAATATACACTAAAAATTATTCCAAGGACGCACATGCGTGGAACCAGGATAGATAGGGAGGTAGAAATTTATGCCACGAAACCAAACTAATAACCTCCTTTTAGTTAATATGTTCCATAGTGATTTACGAGGGAGAGTCAGTATATAGGTCAGAAAAGGAAGTAAAACAGTTATAATGAACGTGATAGGTGTTCTGTGTGTATCACTAGGTAGCAGCATAGTCCGGCTTCATGACAGTCTAGGTATAAGACGAGCATGTATATGTTCAGAGGCTGGTTTCGGTAGTAGTCAAAATGACGACCGAGACTAACGATTGTACTGTCGAAGAGCCACGATTTGTTGTGCATTTCTTTCTTGTGTGCAAAAGAGCTCAATGCAAACTATGTTCACAAAGAAATGTTTCTTGTTTACGGTGGGAACTGTTTGTCTCGTATAGCGGTTCACAACTGGGTCGAGAAATTCTTCAAATGACTTTCGAAAGTCGCAGATGACGCCTGACCAGGTGCTGAAGTGGCTGAGANCTATGTTCAGAGGCTGGTTTCGGTAGTAGTCAAAATGACGACCGAGGCTAACGATTGTACTGTCGAAGAGCAACGATCTGTTGTGCATTTCTTTCTTGTGGGCAAAAGAGCTCAATGCAAACTATATTCACAAAGAAATGTTTCTTGGTTACGGTGGGAACTGTTTGTCTCGTATAGCGGTTCACAACTGGGTCGAGAAATTCTTCAAATGACTTTCGAAAGTCGCAGATGACGCCTGACCAGGTGCTGAAGTGGCTGAGACGACAGTCAAAGGATTTCTATGCTTCGGGCTTCGACGCGCTGGTAAAGCAATGGGACATATGTATCAATGTTGGTGGAGGATATGTCGAGAAATAAATGTTTTTTCAAGGTTCGAATATTACATGTTTTACTTTTTATAGCCATTCATGACTATTTACTGACGCTCCGCTTTAAATAGGCTTCTAGTAATAAACTTATATGTCTGGTAGATAAAGTATACGAACAGATTCACACGATATCTTCATTTTGCGTTCACTTTATGGAAATAACTGCCATCGTTGAGTGTTATGTTTGTGGTAAGATTTTCAGCCCTCAGTCAAGTTATATTATATTAAATAAAATAGTAGCAATTGGCCTGACATTTCGCAAGCGCGCTTCTTAGTTTTCGCATGAATAAAATAATGCAGTCTGTCTCTGTTGAAACAAGCTTCCTTGTAATCGGACTGAGACATATTCCAACCTTCCTCTCTGCTTTTCCTTCTCTGCTTTCATCCGATTCTTCTGTCTGCGTCAAGTAACTTATCCTGCAAGTTGCTTTCCTTTTGTTTTTCTCATGGAACTTGTTCATGCATAATTGGCATATCATACAAGTTATGTGCAGTTACGTGAGCCTACACTGTCGGACTGAACTTAGTAGTCATCATCATTGTCGCCGCGTTCATCATCATCATCATCATCATCATCATCATCATCATCGTCTCCGCCGCCGCCACCATCAGACTTCTCATTGTGTTCCGATGTCCTGTAACTGATCTTCTCGCTCTCCGACCTAAGGGTGGATGGAATATTTTTGGAAACCAATGTTTCTAGATTCGCTCCAAATGATCCTGTCAATTCCTTAGATGATTTATAGCTTTATCAATAATAGGAATTATATTTATCCCTAATGTTTATCTTCTTATAGGCACGCTGTAGCGTAGTTGGTTGATGCACTATGCTACAAGCCGAATGGTCGCGGGTTCGAGTCACGAGGTGGTGGATTTTTCCTCAATTTACCTAATCCTTCCAGCCGCAGTATGGGCCCTGGGGTCGGCTTAGCCTCTAACAGAAATAAGTACCAGAAATCTTCCTGGGGGTAAAAGGTGGCCGGCGCGTAAAGCTGACAAACTTACCGCCATCTGTGAACCGATTATCTAGAGAAAATATGGGAGCTTCGACGTCTCACAACCCTGTGGGCCTTCACGGCCTGTTACAAGGACAGCTTTACTTTTTATCTTATTTCTTGATTGCGTATTTGATAGAGTATTGTATGCCCACTTGAAGTCGCAGAAAGCTCGCCTCGTCTTCTTCTTCTTCTTCTGTTCGTTTTCTCTGGTTTACAGACACGACTGCACCAATTCTACTCACAGAGCACTGTGGGCACAGTCATTACTTATACAGTTTCAAACCGCTTTCCATTTTATTTTTTACCAGTATTGTTCTTCTGATGATGTCACACAGACATAGGGGATTTTGCAGTTTTCGCGTCCAGTAATTTGATTATCGAAATTTAAAACTGCAGCGAAAATACGTAAAGACTTTTATCAGCTCATTTAATTTGTCCTCATTACGAACTTTCTTACACTGGCGGTCACTTAGAAAAAGAAGTTTTTCGTTTTGTCTGCTGATATTTTAAAATTATGATCTCGCTAAAGGTGCTCATTATAACCTGCCCTCATCCTTCGTGATTACTGCTTGGTCGTCGGTAAACAGTAATGTCATGATTCCCGCATTCTTGGCTGTCAGTTCGTTCTGCCATGTTGTGATGACATCATGTATACGTGTATATACATTAGAAAGGACGGGTGCCGGTGGGCATCCTCCTCGGACTGCTAAATGTACTGTTACAGGGCAGTTGCTCTTCCTTTCTCCTGATTCAACTAAAGTCCCGTCTCTGCTTACTCTGAACAACTGTAAGAAGTTGCTGCGGGGAAACTTACCTTTGTACAGTATAATCTACAGTTTGGTTTAGATTACTCTGGCAAAGCTTAATGCACCCGACACAGGCAACATACCTAAGTCTGTGTAAGATTTGAGGCTTTCACGGCGGTGACTATGAAGAAAGCAGTCTTCTGGGATTTGGCACCGTGTATATGTGGTGTTAACCGACGTTTCGGAGGAACGTATCGCCCCCATCTTCAGGGTTGAAGAAGTATAGGTAAATCTGCAAGCGACAACACCGTGAGACACGGTCAAGCAGACTAAAGAACATACCGTTGAGCAGANTTCATTTTTTTTTTCAATTTACCTAATCCTTCCAGTCGCACTGTGACCCTGGGGTTGACTCAGCCTGTAAAATGAGTACCAGGAATCTTCCTGGGAGGTAAAGGACGGTCGGCTCGTAAGGCTGACAAACTCACCTCCGTCTGTGAGCCAGTTGTCTGGAAGTTGTGGGAGCCTCAACGTCTCACAGCCCTATGTGTCTCCACAGCCTGTTGCAGGGAGAGCTTTTGTCCCAATACGTGTATTTTATAAACATGCTAATAGGCTAATACCTCTCAACGGTATGTTCTCACGCCCATTGCCTTGCGTGATCATTGGAATCGTTGAAGCAAGTCATAAGTATTGTGTGACATGGCCGAATTTCCACCAGAATCCACTAACCTCATTAAGAATGATTGTCGTTGTTATTGTTGGGACCAGGGAATGTCTTTCTCCTGTGTTGTAAAACCAGAAGAAATACTTGAAATGCTGCTGTCTTCAAATTCACAAAATTTTTAACTAGATCATCCTTCTTTGGGGGACGCGGTAGCGTACTTGTGTTGTGGAACTATGCTATAAGCCTTAAGGTCCAGGTTCGATTCCCGACAAAGTCATTGGATTTTTCAGTTGACATAATCCTTCCAGCCGCACTACGACGCTGGGGTCGACTCAGCCTCTAACAGAAATAAGTACCAGGAATCCTCCTGGGGGTAAAAGGCGGCCGGCCGGCGCGTAAGGCTGGAAACTTCACCGCCATCTTTGAGGTGATTATTTAGAAAATGTGGAGGCCTCAACGTCTCATAACCCTATGGGTCTCAATGGCCTGTTACAGGGATAATTTGACCCTTTATTCTTCTTCTGCCTATAGTTTAATAAAACGCTGTTTCCAGTCTTCTGGTTGTAGCCAGACATATTCTTGGTCTGTCTTTACTTGTTCTAGTAAGACCTTTTTTTTTCAATATTATGGGCCTTGCGTTGACACCATAAACAGTATATAAGTTTGAAGTTCTGATAGGCCTACACCTTCCCGATTTATTCTTCCGATCTTGTTTCAACCTGGATACTTCTTTTCTGTTCTTGTGGATGTTGATGCGGTCTGTTATCTGCAAGTTACAAACAAGCTTCCTTTTTTCAGCCTCAATGAATTCTAGCTATTTATTTCAGAGCACAGTCCGCGCTGTGTAAATTATAGAACCGCAAAAGAGGGAACTTAATGCAAACGATTATTATGGCCAACATTAATTTTAAAATAACATCACGAAAAACGCGACAAACGAGTACTCCCAAGTTTCTGTCGGAAATGGCCGCGCCATAGCTCAAGCGGATAGTCACTGTGTTCCCACCGCGGCGGCCCGGATTCGAACCCGGCTCTGGTGAAGTGGGATTTGTGGTGGGCAAAGTGGCGCTTAGGCAGGTTCTCTCCGAGTACTTCGTTTTCCCCTGCCAATCTTCATTCCACCGAATTCACCATCATCATAATCACCCGGGGCAGGCTACAATAGGCCGACGTGCCAAGTGGACCCAGCTTTACTGCACCCCCCACTATGCGAATTAATTTTTTTAATTACTGTTGGAAATTAGTATAGAAATGCAAGTAAATTAAAAAAGACAAAGTTGTTCCTGTGCCTATCTAATTAAGCACTACGCCATGAAGTCACATGGGGGAGTGGATGTATAGATCCACATTTTTTAGATCTCGGCGCTGTTTGAAGGTGAGTGATCAGCTCACGCCTCGGCCGCTTTACCCCCGGGGAAAGAACCCCCGGTACCCATTGGATAGGAGTTTGGGTGGACCCCAGAACCGGTCTGGACGACGTGGAGAAGAGAAAATTCCTGACCCTACCGGGACTCGAACTCCGACCCCTCCCGGCTCATCGGCGGTAAAGTATTCCAAAACCGAACTTAAGTTTTAAAGGTAAGCCTTACATAGGCCTAGTTGAATAAATTCATCATATCCACTATAAATAGTTGAACTGTTCATATGAAATATGTGTAGTACCGAGGAGTAGTTTGCTTTAGTTTTCAGTCTTGAGGGTGGAGGCAATATATTCGTTCGAAACGAGAGCCTTTCTCCGAACTACACGACATTATAACCAAACAGACCCAACTCCTCATAGTTACCGCTGTGAGAACCTCAAATCTAACATTGCAGTATGTTTTGGTAGCCTCCATTTCTACATGACCTTGAGGTACATGTGTCACAGATACAAAATAATTTTTGAACATTATTCATCGTCCTATTTTTATTGAAAACGAAGTTTCTAAAACGAGACTCTGCATCCGTCCTCAGGTAAAATTTCTACGCAGCCGGGCCTATATCCGGAGATAGGGACTAGCTCTATCAATTGGGGCCAACTGAGTAGGCTTTTTGCCTAAAGGCGAAGACAGAAACCAGCCCCAGAAACGTTGTTTTAATAAAAAAAATGGTCGATGGATAATGTCAAGGAAGTCGATCATACTAATATACCATCATGATGAACTTTTAGGTCTTCACAAATTACTTTATTTCTGTGTAAGATTTGAGGTTTCCACGGCGGTGACTATGAAGAATGCCGTGTTCTGGGTTGTGGCATCGTGTAGATCTTGTGTGAACAGACTTTTCGGAGGAACGTATCGTCTCCGTCTTCAGGGTATAAAAATCCGCGAGCGAGGAATAATCTGATTAATCTTGCGCAAAAATGAGTGCAGAACATTTGTGACATGGACTGTATCTGTTTTGACGAGCCACTCAAGAATACTTAGAATCTGAAATTGTCACAGTAGTGGACATCTTCTGGCATAGAGAGTCACGCACTCCTGACTGCACAGCGTTTTATCCCATAAGATAACTTTCTTCCTAATCAGCAACAGTTAAGTACATTATTTTGTCTCGTATTTAATTACACATCTCATACCCAACACGTTAGAAACGTTTAAATTTTTAGGGATAGATGGTTTCGATGGTTTCGTGATTTTGAAATGTGACATATACTCGTATTTCCGTTTTCACCTTGTGTTGTACACTTGCGATAAAAATAGTATGTAGCGGCACTTAACGTACATTTTTCATTGTTGAATTTCTTTAAAAATTTATCACTTCAAAAAAGTGGTTGCAATGCAAATTGTATATTTTAATGCGATCCATATTTTGAGGTGCGATGATCATTTCCTGTCAGAAACTGGTGAAGATCGAATTTAACTTCATATAAAATAGGGACACTATTGGATCGAAACAAACCAAAATCAAATTTGCGCAGCTACTTCTAGTGGTGATCTCCAGTAAGATGTTTAATTGAAGTCCCTTTCGTATTCCCGAAGGCGCAACCTGTCTTCAAGCAGACACGATCTGTTCTCATTTTATGCACTTCGTACAAAGTATGCAGAAGAGTAAGTGCGGGGCTGAAGGAGGAGGGGTCCATCCTTGCGTGCGAGCAATTAGGCATGTCATCTCTTAACGAGCACCCTACCTCGGGCCTGTCCGAACGTTCATACCTGCTACAGACTGTTCAATATAGCGTTGCCTTCATCAACCAGCCTGGAGATCCCCGTCTTTCTGCAGATTTCACGGGCTGCTACAGAATTATTAAAAAAAAAAAACGCGCTCTCTGATTGGTCAGCCGCGAGAAATCTAGGTTACACGGATTTCACAGATTGCTGTAGTGTGCCCCGAATCACACTTGCTCTCTCCAGAACAGCCGTGTACGGATTTGGTACGTGCCTGTCTGACTTCGGTGCCTAGGGGATTGTATCACTTGACAGATTGGAGAGGTTGCTAGGCAGCCAGGCGACTTTTGGGCTTGGGAGAATAAGAAGCTTTTGTGTTCACCTTTATCAGCAAAGTAAATTCCGCAGGTTGTTATTCTTCAGGCTAAGAACGTAGTATATTGTTCTTTGAAGTTACGCTCTCACCGCGGTCTGTGAATATTGTTATTTCCTGGAATGCGACGCCGTGCAGTTTGGTCCCAGAAAACAGCAATTTTTACTATCCTGTATAAAAGTTGAGTTTCTTACAGCAGCGGTTGTGAAGAGTACTACCTTCTGGAATAAAACGCCGTGTATTTTCGGAGGAACTCTTAAGATGGAGGCTGAGGTCTTGCTTGGATTATTCTTCCACTCTAGAGATGGAGGCGACATGTTCTTCCTGATAGGCTATTGGCTTTCAACCGACTACATGGCGTTTTATCCCAGAAGATAGAACTCATTAGCATCCTGTGTACTGTGATCTTTATCTCTCTCTGTTTTTATAGGTTTGAAACCTAGGCGGCCCATACACGTACGAGTCCGGCTCGGCGAGGAGCCGGGCTCGGATTAATTTCACCACACACGTATGAGCGTGGCGACCCACACACGGACGAATTTGGCTCATTGGAACCCGAGCCGAGTCGGACTCGCGGGCAAGATTCGTACGTGTATGGGCCCCCTTAGACCGAGCGTCCACTGTGGTCGACATATTCAATATTATACTTTAAATATTTTCGAAAATAGATTTTGGAATTTTATTTCATGATTCAGTATTTGAAATTTTCACTGCAATGAAAGTAAATATTTTAGTGTTCTTGGTTACGTCGCTGTGTACTATGGCAGGTATCAAAGATTCGGAGAAAATTTTTGCCTCCATGTTCGTGTAACCCATTGTCTTCTAGGTGAATGTGTCGCCTTCATCTGTAAGGATACTGTACCCCTTTGTTATGTCTCTGGAGTTCAGAAAGAAACAGACTTTCATATTAAGGTGCCCTCCTGATGAGGGTGCCAAGTCCATCCAAACTATGGG
>NW_019744115.1:484951-508514 GCF_002891405.2 Cryptotermes secundus
GGAGCCGGGCTCGGATTAATTTCACCACACACGTATGAGCGTGGCGACCCACACACGGACGAATTTGGCTCATTGGAACCCGAGCCGAGTCGGACTCGCGGGCCAGACTCGTTCGTGTATGGGCCCCCTTAGTATCATATTCTAAGAAGAGAATATTAATTAAACTTTTGAAAACTTTTAGTTAAGAATAATGTAAGTTAGGAATCATATGTATTGTAGCAACGCTTTGGACTTGTACTTGAAAATTGCCCGTTTCGAATTTCGGCTAGGTTGCTGGCTGCCTTCACTAAGGATATTGATAATTTTCTTCGGTCTCTTCAGGTGAATTCCAGGATATTATATTGAAGTAGGCAGAGACAACCTCCAGTCGAATCGTGTTCTGCTTACCTTTTAGGATTAGGATGTTATTTGACGCTATGTAATATGTTCCGCTGAAACAGAATCGCTGCACAATCTAAGATTCATACAATAGAAGAGAATGTTAGAACCTGAGAGAGGTGAACTGTCGGGGAAGCTGGATGAGGAACTGACTATTCGTGAAGTATTTTTTGGCCATTCGCTTCGTGATATGTGAACTGAGGTTATGCAGCCTCCAATGTAAAGTTGTAGGAGGACTGCGGTCTATGAATTTGAAAGGTTTTGGGAGGAAGTGATCGTTTTATAGGCACTGTTCCGTTTTTTTTCCTGAGGAACTATTGCAAACCACACTAGAATAGTCGGTCTCTATCCGAGACTGGTAGCCAGTTCTTCCTGGTGGTGAATGCAAGTGCTATACCGCTTTGTCGACTGTTGTAAGGTTACGAGGACTGCCTAGCATGGTAGTAACAAAAAATCATGTAGAATTTTGATGGATAATATGCGTTGAAACGCTTGTTGGAACATTAAGAATAGTGGAGAGGTTCAGAAATAAGTATTTTTCAAATGCATTTCCTGCGATCTTGTGTACTTTGATGATATTGATAATAATAGTTGCAGAACTAAATTTATGGCAGGATAGCTAATCAGGTTACCACAGATATCACTCTGTATAACATTAGATGTTATACGAGTACTTCCTTTTTTTTTGTGCTATAGCCCCAATTTGGGTCGTGGCCTACCTCCATGATACTCCCCGTTTCACTTCGGTTCACTAGATCTTAGATATTCGGTAGGACTCCTTAGGTGGGTGAGCAGCTCTTCTCAAGGCCTCTACCTGTACACAAACACGCACGCGCGCGCTCACACACACACACACACACACATACACACACACAAACACTGAACATCCATACCCTGAGCGGTATTCGAACTCACGATCCTGCTTCCGAGCAAGCGAGGCCAGTGCCTGCTTTAGACCACTCAGCTGCCGTGACCGGCCGAGTATTTCCTTATGTCCTGATAAATATAAACCGTATCGATAACTGTGACTATTCAAAGTTTTAGGCCTTAAGCAGATTTATAGGCCTCCTTCATGTCATGCACCAGTTTCTTGCATAATGAATGTTTTTTTAAGAAAATGTATGAACTTCGATTTGAGTTACGTCTCCTGTTGCTATGTGAATCAAAATTAAATCCACTCAACACCCAACACCTTTTCGTGCAAACCCGAAATTTCATTCAGGTGTGTCAAGTAGAGTTTCGAAAATTAAAAGCGGGCAAGGACTAACACGACAGTCCGACATGTATTCGTTTAATATACATCACACAAATAAAAAATGAAAACAAATTATGGAAAATAATGTTAAAATGAATCTCAGAGAACTATTTTGTGATTATGTGAGGCTATGTAATCAGATCCTTCTTTCTTTAGGTAACATTGCATGAAGGACAACTGGAGGGCATGGAGAGGATTCATTTGGCTCAGAATAGAAATCAAAGGCGGGCTCTTGTGAACACAATAATAAAATTTTCGGTCCCAAAAATGCTGATAATTCCGTGAGTGGCTGAGCAACTGTTGAATTCTCAAGAAAGACTCGGCGCCGTGAAGTTAGTTAATTAGATACTTAATTAGTAAGTCAGCTAGCTAGCTAGTTAATTATATGACTTTCTATATGAACAAATATTGTACATTGTAGAGGTGGGCCTATTTAACTGTAATGACAACCAATATATATTCTTGTGAGTCGCTGTGAAGCATCATTTGCAGGTATAATCGGTTGGTTGGAACTGTGAACCAGTGCTCTCTAATGTCCTGATTGTTGAGAGGTAAGAGGCTTGTGTTCGCTGCAACGCGGAGCTGTGATGGCCGGACTAATTTTGTCTTGCACTATGGTTTCAGGATGAGAGACGGAATATTGGAGGCCACGCCACAGCTCAAGCGCTTAGTCGCTGGCTTCCCACCGCGGCGGCCCGGGTTCGATCCCGGGTCTGGTCAAGTGGGATTTGTGGTGGAAAAAGTGGCGGCTGGGAAGGTTTTCTCCGAGTACTTCGGTTTCCCCCGCCAATATTTATTCCGCCAATTGCTCCACAATCACCTTCACCTATCATCTGGGGCTGGTACAATAGGTCAGAAGTGGCCGCAGTACAAGGGACTTAGTCCCACCCCACTAGCAATAAAAAATGGTTTCAGGTTAGGATGTTGGTATAAAGTGGAGCGCGTTTCTCCAACGAAATTCGTTGGCGTTTTCGAAGTCGGAAGTAAAATTCTCACCGTTTACAGTATTAAGGTGCCAAATAAATATTTCCAAACCATGACAGAAACAGTATATCATAGAGTTGACGTTCAGTCATGAACGGAACCACAGAGGTTTGTATCTGTGACAAATCCAAAGATTGTCGCCATCCGCCTCCTCCCCAGTATAGGAGATTAAACTGCGGTAGCTGCTTTTGTTACAGTCTGTCACGTCCTTCGTAATTCGCAGTCTCATTCAAACTGACAGCAATGAGTGACTGTTTTTTTTATTTAATTACGCCTACGTTTCATGTTTGAATATCGTTGGCCCGTGCCAGATGCAATGTCACCCAGCCTCAGTTCCGCCTCTGTCTCAAGTGACATAATCGCTTCACAGTTTCATTAACTAAACGGTTAATGATTTTAAGGATTAGTACGTACGGGCCTGCAAACTAATCATTGTTTTTTCCTTTGGCGCTACAGCCCCAGTGGGCCTAGGCCTACCTCCATGAAACTCTCCGTTTCACTTCGGTTTACTAGATCTTACACATTCGGTAGGACTCCTTTGGGCGAGTGATCAGCTCGTCGCAAGGCCTCTACCTATACACAAACATCCATGCCCTGAGTGGGATTCGAACACACGATCCCGGCTTCCGAGCGAGCGAAGACATTGCATGCCTTAGACCGCTCGGCTACTGTGACCGGCGAACTAATCAATGTTACCGAATGAAAATCATTCCTCAGTCTCAAAGTTAGGGACAATTTTGCCAGTTTATTTCTTTAGAACATGAGTGATTCCAGAACAAGATTGGTCAGGATGTAGTGGCGCAGAAGCTCTTGCGCATTGTTATCACGTGGTTGAGAAGGGACCAATTACACCTAGCTGTGGTAGTAATTGCAGTAAGTGGGAATGTATTTCACTTTTTGTGCCATTGCTAAGTATTTAGTTTTTCCTGCACAGTAATCATTTGCTTTTTATGAGTTTTTGTACACGTAATGAGAAACTCCTGCTTGTTTTTCCTTCAGCCTTTTTCATCTTCGAAGCTACTGAATATGTGTTACTGAAATTTTGTAATAGCCACTTACACTAAGATTCATTCAATTTCGAGTTGTGTCGAGTCCATACAACTCTGTGAAACACTTGTCGACGCGATAAATAGACTACCGCAATTAAACACAAGAGAAACTAAATTCAGAGTGTACATTGTGATTAGCTTCGGTCTCGTTTTTCCCTCTTACTCTCTCCTACCACGGCACAAGTTTGTAAGTCTGCCCTTTCCAAAGTACAAACAGCGTCGTGAAACTTTACGGCCATGAGATTTGTTCCAGGCTTCGGATCAGAGCTGTAATCCTCGAAGCATGTCAGAAACATCTGACGTGAACGTAGCTTAAACACTTTATAGCACACAACTAAACGTCTGATTAGGTCAGCAAAGCGATTGAAACGTTAACAGCAGTTGCCACTTTAACGCCAGCAGTTTACATCGTAATGTGTCACCTGCCTTCCTTAATTATAGCCTGATCTTACAGGACATAGCCGCTTGATGAGGGTAACTTGAGTAGTCACCCAAACCGTCAGAAAGTCCTGCACTTATGAAGCTCTAAGGATCATATCCGTATTCGCGGAACTCTGCCGTTGGACAGTATCATAAGTCAGCTGCATTCAGCCCGCGCCTTCACATCCTCTTCCTCTAATATCCATATTAATATTATCCTCCCATCTATGTCTGCGTCTCCCTTCAAGTAACCTGCTCTTGTCGTTGTGGCGATGATATTTCTGGTTCTGCTGATTTGCTTGACGGTTTTTAAGGTGCATAATTTGCGTAGCGTAGGTTAGTACGGTGATTGTTAACGAAAAATTGTGATGGAAGAAGAGGAACGAGGTCGTGGCCTGTTATAAATTACTGTCTCAATTTTTCGGGAGGGATTGAGGTAAATCACGAATCAGGATAGTCGGTCTCAGGGCCTAGAACCGATCCCGAAACTTCCATATATGAAACAGGATTAACAGCCGTTGCCCTACAAGAATTAGTTGGAAGGATGGGCCACGCCATAGCTCAAGCGCTTAGTCGTTGGCTTCCCACTGCGGCGGCCCGGGTTCGATCCCGGGTCTGGTCAAGTGGGATTTGTGATGGACAAAGTGGAGCTGGGGCAGGTTTCCTCCGAGTACTTCGGTTTCCCCTGCCAATCTTCATTCCACCAATTGCTCCACAATCACCCTCACCTATCATCTGGGGCTGGTACAATAGGCCAGAAGTGGCCGCAGTACAAGGGACTTAGTCCCACTCCACTAGAAATAAAAAAAAATAGTTGGAAGGATAGGCTGAAAGTAAAATGGATCGTAGTGAAATTACTCGAGAAGGTTTGGACTGACTCCAAACAAAGTTCTTTGATTTATAACTTTCACTTTCTGTCTTCAAGTACTATGTCAAAAGAACACTGTTCTGCTGCGTTCCTAGACATCACACAAGCGTTTCATAAAGTATGGCACCCAGGTCTCTTGTTCAAAATCAGAAAACCCCTTCCCCATTAGAATCATACCTAACGGAGAGACTCCTTCAAGTAAAATTCAAAGACGAAATCACAACCTTAAGAAAACTGAAGCAGGCGTACTGCAGGCCCTTCCTATATCTCATCTGCACAAGCGAACTCCCGACGCCAGACGACACAACAACTGCTACCTTCGCCGATGACACAGCAATATTAGCCACACATGAAGCTCCAGCGATAGCGTCAATGAAATTCAAACCATCAATAATAAGATGGACGATTGGGCAAAGAAATAGGGAATTGCAATAAATCAAAGCAAATTCACTCATATACCATACCGAGAACCATTAATGAATTGTACCTGTCACAAGCCTTCAATTTTTAAACCATTTACTTGTTACTCATATTGTTACTATGGAGTAGATTGTAAATTTGCAAGAAATAAATCAAATCAAATCCAGGCATATTACTTTCACCCTAGGCAACGAAACCTGTCCGACAGTGCAAATGGGCAATGTTGATCTACCCCAGAAAAATGAAGTGCAATAACTGGGCATGCATCTCAAGAGAAGACTGACATGGGCAAAGCACATCAAAACAAAAAAGAAAACAGCTCAGTCTAAAAGCGAAACAAATGTACTCGCTACTCGGAAAAAGATCAACACTATCAGTACAAAGGGAACTCCTATACAAAGCACTACTCAAACCCATATGTACCTATGACATTCAGCTAAGGGGCACAGCCTCTAATTCCAACATCGAAATCCTCCAGCGCTTCTAATCCAAGACTCTCCGATCCGTTCTGAAAGCACCTCGGTATATAAACAACCACAGAAGCCATGAAAACAGTGCTGAGTGAAATAAAA
This sequence comes from Cryptotermes secundus, assembly GCF_002891405.2. Lineage (NCBI taxonomy): Eukaryota > Metazoa > Arthropoda > Insecta > Blattodea > Kalotermitidae > Cryptotermes > Cryptotermes secundus. Next base: position 490,898 of record NW_019744115.1, read on the forward strand.
AATGGAGTACCACAGTAATGCTAATGCATTAACAGTGACCCTACTAGAAAATAACGAAACTACACATAAACTGAAAAGATACACCGTCGTAAGTCTACCAGACAGGCCTGAGTAAAACCCCAATACAAGAATTAAAATAATACATAAGTGAACAAAAAGAAACATGTATATAAGTTATGCCACTGCGCATAGCTCATTCACGAACCCTGCACTTATTTAACACGTACATTTCGTTTATTGCAGACTCTGTAGATCATGTAAAATAAATGTGTGGGGGAAAGTCGTATATCTGCTTGTTTGTTGGTAAGTGCCCATCCATGTCACATCTCTTTGCAGTAGAGCAAGGATCTCCAAACTACGGCCCGCGGGCCATATCCGGCCCGCGAAAAATTGTGCAGAAATGCACCAATTGAGCTAATTTTCCATTGAGTACTGGTTAAAAAAATACTTGTTCATGGATTTCAAATTCATTAATTAAGATTGTGTTTAAAATATATTGATATTCCATATTATGTTAATATTAATATTATTCACAATTTTACTAATTCTGGACCGTATACTGCGCGGTATTTCTTCATACTTGTTCAGCCTCGATCGGTAGTGCCACTTCGTGGCAATGTAGGTAGCGCGAGCAGAATTTCCTTCCTCGTTTGAAAATTTAGTCATTTCAGCTTTTAAAGAACAATTTCGGAAACGATTGGCTGATTTGGATGCCAGTGCTCAGGAAATTAGATTGTTTCAAAATCCATTTGACTGTGATGCTGCAGATGTCCCAAGTCAAATTCAAGTGGAAATTATTGAACTTCAGGGAAATTATCATATTAAAGACAAATACAAGGAAAGAAATTTGATCGAATTTTATAAATTTCTGAACTCTTAGCAATTTCCAAATTTAAAGAAATTTGCTTGTAAATTTATCTCCATTTTTGGAACGACATATCTGTGTGAACAAACTTTTTCCCAGATGAAGTACATCAAGTCGAAATACAGGGCAAATTTATCCGATGAAAATTTAAAGTCGCTACTTGTGATTAGCTTTTCAAATTTTTAAACTCAATTTAATCAGATTTTAAGAATGCAAAAAGAGTTCCATCATTCACATTAATTGTTTTATTATAATTTGTGATGAGAATATGAGCATTTGCTGCTACTGTCTGTTGTCATTAATATACGATAATTTATTCTCACGTACTTTGTATTTAGTTTATGAAATTCTGTGCTTTCAATAAAACTCATATACCTAGAGTTATTAATTTCTCATTTTATCCGGCCCGTTGAAAGTGCTGATTACCTAATATGTCCGCGTTTCGAAAAGTTTGGAGACCCCTGCAGTTGAGGAAGACGAGACGTGTTGCTGCGGTGTTTTGAGGTAGCAGTGCTCAATCTAGTCAGTAGATGGCAGTGAGATATGCTTTTTGCTCTCAGGACCACCCACTGGATTGAATTCATACAGACTGGACGCGCGTGGTTCAACAATCGTGTTTAGATCGTAGGATACTGTCATCACTACAGACCGAGTACTTTTGTGGTTAGCACAGTCATTTTTCACTACAGGTTTAAGGGCCCACTGTCGAAACAGATTTCTTTTTGCGCTTATCTCTTTCCTTCTTCCTTTTATTTCTCTTTCTTTCTCTTTGCTTGTTGACTTTTCTGGAAGTCATATCGAACGGTGACGTAAGGTATGGTATAGTCGATGGCTTCCCATCGCGGCGGCCGGGGTTCGAGCCCTGGTCTGGTCAAGTGAGATTTGTGGTGGACAAAGTGGCGCTGGGGTACGTTTTCGGTTTCCCCTGCAAATCTTCATTCCACCAAATTAGTATCCATCATCGTAAACACCCGGGACAGGTAAAATAGGCCAGTCAGTGGTCGACGTGCCGAGTGGACTCAGCTGGACTTCACCCCCCCCCCATATGCGAATTAAAAAAAAAAAAGAAGTATGGTATTAGCTATGAGTGATTGGTGGTCCTCAGGTATTGCTTGTTGCCTCTTACTTGTTAATTAGCATTACAGTGTGGTTTAAATTCATTGCGATATGCGTTATAATATTGTAGTATTAATACTGCAAATTGAAATTCAAAATATTATAAAATATTATAAACAAAAATTATGAGGCAATGATAATTCGTCATGAAGGTGATATATATACAGTTAAGGATTTGAGTCTAATATGTAATGATGTCCTTAACACATTCACTATCCTTAGCCCTACATCTCATCTGCCATCTAGTGAGAGAAGCATTAACCCAGTATATTTGCATTTCCCACCGGCGTGTGAATGCCGGAAGCTAGCTGAGAATGGACTCTAGGGACTTTCTAACGATGACGTTAGTGGCTACGTCACTACCTGACAGTGACGCGCCTAGCAAGATGTTTCCGAGCACGAGCACAGCCTTCTTTGCCGCAATGCGACTCTTGCGCCGGCGTTTGTCAATTCTTCGTCACGGACCGCCGCGTATTGCGCCCTTCATGCGGAAGTAACGAAAAACTACGAACTTGGATTCGGGTGAAAAGTTTACACTTATTTCGACCTACATTTTCCTGATCCTTATAAAGTCAAGGTGCTTTTTTTTTTTTTTTTTGTCTTTGACGTTAAACGAGGCCGGTAGGGCTTACCGCGAGATGAGGAAGTACTGGCTCAGTACTGAATTAGGAAATGCGTCACGGAGCAAGTTTGCTCTCCAGGTAAAGCTTCTGACTTGTATTCAGGAGGAGTCTTTTTCAAATCCAAACCGTGATATCGGTTAGCCTGACTAAGACCTGTCGTAGTTTTTTCTGTTCTTCCCTGCAAATGCCGGGACAATACAACAAATTAGGTTACGATGACTATTAAAAATCGTTTCCAGTTCGTTCATCCAACGATTTGACGCCATATAGCCTTGTCTTGAGTTGCTGATAGTATCGTTAAATAAACAACAAATTGTCAGGAAAGAAATAAAATAAAAAGTGAGCTGTTGACATATTTTGTGATGCGGAGGCAGTTGTACTATTCCGAGAAGGACCAGTACTTGGCCATTTAAGCTAGTAGTACCTTGAATTGTACTAACATGGCTGCCGTGGAACTTGTTACGTACAGGGTGGCCCAAAAATCTGGTTAGTAAAATGTACCACACTAAGATGCGTTAGAAATGTTTTTATTACTTATTGAATTCAGAAGAATTGTTCAACTAACAGCGCTATGATACCGATTTACAAATTAGCTGTCAGGTTTAAATCTGAACTTTCCCCTTGATATTAGAGAATGTTTCAGGTTGACCGACCTTTGGGCTGCTGTGTATATGCAGACTCTCACTGGCACCATTCCGTTCGATATGATATGTTGTACAGATGCATACTCGTATAGTGAACTGTGACAGTAACGTTGTCTCCCTAACGCCTCTGACTCGGTTCGGAATTCGGATCTCACACAAGTATAACCTGTTTACTGCCATATTTAGCCCGTATGTTTAAATGTATTTTACATGCTATTAGGTTAATTTTCTAGATACTGTTACATCTACACCCATTGCTAGGCAACGGGTTGGTAAACAAGTTCTCACGAAGACAGATTCTTGGTAAACAGTACTTTGCTTGTTACGGAACAATTCTGGCAAGAGAAGAAGTGTTTTCAGTGTGGTCCGCGCTATGCCCAGTAGAATTGTAAACACGTCTACAATAATAGGTGTTTTCTATGGGGTCCGTGTCGGAGGTTTATACGGAACAATGAAGGTCATAGCTGATAAGCCGTGGGTCAAAGACACGATGCCGTCACGGAAAAGTTCTTTGAACACAGCTGTGAAGTGTTAACAGACATTGAAGACTTTGTGTGCTATAGTTAGAATAATCTTGAGTGTGTAAGAACTGATTGTAGTTAGACTAGTGAAGATCCAATAAACCGATTCACCAATCGACACCCGCGTGTTGGTGAGTGATGCACGTGACAGTACAATTTTAATGAACTTCACATAGCGGGGCATTCTGATTTGTTCCCTGATACAGTGAAGTTTCGGAAAACTACGAGGGTCAAGCACTGAATTGTTTTTGCTTATCGTTAAATTCGGACTCGATAGAAGAATGAATGTAAAATCGCACGAATTTTCCGTTCTCGTCGTGGTGCTACGTGGCGATAAGGTTCTAAGTATGAAGTATTTTACCGCTTATGGTTTGACGGAACAGCTGTAAACATGTAGTTTATCGCTGTGTGCGACCACGTATGGTCTCTAGCAATATTCAGACAGGGAGCAGAGAAGGAAACGGGTAAACAGAAAGATTCCGTTTCATAAGTTTATATTATTATGCCTATACGTAACTTTAAAGTCACGGAACAGGTTGGTATACATGTGATGCTCTAGACTTGTATTCGGTAGGGTTTCGGTTCTAATCTCGTCCGGACACCCGCTATCCTGAGTGAGACTTTGCTTATTTTTCCTCAGTACATTTAGACAACTGCTGGTAGGCTTCGAGTGCTTTCTTTCATATCCTTTCCAGCTCATCATTCATTGGTCACTCCGTCATACGACGCGTCGTTGAACAACCTACAGAAGAGACTCTTCAGAGCACCGGTAAGGTCATCCGTAGAGTTCCGTAAATTGCAGTTTAAACGTCGAAAATTGGATTTACACTTATTCCAGAAACACCACTGCCTCTTGAATCGGAGTCTACCTTAGGCCTGTGTGTCTCTAATATAAACAGTTTCAGTTGGGAAGTGCAGGTCTTGAAAGCGTTAGTGTACAAACAGTTAGAGTATAAGAGGAATTGAAAAGAATTGGCCGATTATTTGAAGCGAGATTTGGTAAGTTGCTGCCGGTTGCTAGACAACATGATGAATGGGATCCGGGCTCGACTGAGCCTGCAACCACTTCATGCAATAATCCCAATAGACTCTGCAGGAGCCATGCTTCAGAAAAAGACACTTTCCAGCAGGCTTCCTGTGTTCGTAACCTGTGGTTCACAACCCTAAGACCACTCAACGTGATTCCATCAGAGCCACGGTAGCACATGTTACTGAAGAAGCAGAGCGAGGACTGAAAATGTAGAATCTTCTCTCTAGCCATATGAATAAAAAAGGTTAAAGAACAAAGTTTTCCCAGTTCTTAATTAAATATCCCGCCATCAAGAAGAATGAGGCAGTGGAGCTATAACTTCGTGCGTAATTAACCACAGTAATAGATGGATGTGAGTGGCCAGCTTCACGATCCAAACGATGAACTCGTGGGGAGCCCCCCCCCCCAGTACGGATTAGATAGGAGGCTGGACGGGCCCTAAAGCCGGTCTGGACGCTGTGAAGAAGAAAGAATCCCTCGTCCCCCGTTGAAAATATAGTCCCGCTACTTCGGTCATGAGCTGTCCCAACCCTAATGATGAACGTGGATTACGCTTAGAGGTGCTGAAGAAAATGTTTGTCTGGAAATAGAGAGAGAGAGAGAGAAAGGATACGTAGACCTATAGGTGTATGTTTATATATTATCAAGACGCAGGACCGAATCGTAATACAAGGAGAGCTGGAAAATGTCCGGAAAATGTGGCAACTTCAAGTAGGTCCACTTTGAAAAGTCAATAGCAAATCAGTTGATATTCATGTTGACACAAAACGCAGATTTACTTCGATATATAGCTCCATCTTCCACTGTCCTGCCTGTTTATGCATTTAACGACCAGGCCTTGCGACGGGCTGGTCACTCGTGCAGGGAGTCCTACTGTCTGTGTAAAATGATTACGGAACTGAATAAGAGGCCAGAGCCCTGAATGGGCTGGAAGAGCCATTGCAAAAAAAAAATGTTTAAATCGAGGAAAATGAGATGGGCATGACATGACCCATGCAGGAAGGAGATGAGACATGCATACACAATTTTAATCGGAAAGTCCGAATGGAAGAGACTACTTGGGAGAAGAATGTGTAGACGCAGAATAATAAAGTTGATCATAAATCAGTGTGGTATAAATATACGGACCGGATTCAACTGGCGAAGGATGGGGTCTAGTTATGGGCTCTGGCGAACCAAATGATGAAGAAGAGTTTCTCGGCCACGTAAGTAACTAGTCATCAAGAAAGACCCTGCATCACGTAGTTAGTCTGTCAGGAAGTCAGCTGTTCCAGTTTCCCCTAATTTTTGGACTCCGTGCTAGTCTGCTCCCCCAACCGGACACCCAGGAACCTCGAGGCATAATGCGTCACACCTTGGCCTTGTCGAGGCGCTGAAAGAACAGGCAACGTGACAGAACATTTGTACGTGTATTCCGTACGCGCAAGAGAACGCATTGTATGCACATGAGACAGACTGCCAAACCGCGCTCGTATCTTGCGTTGGGAGTGGAAGAGAACGCATTGTGTGCACACGAGACAGACTGCCAAACCGCGCTGGTATCTTGCGTTGGGAGTGGAAGGAAGGGTTGGCCCGAGTAAGGAGGAAGGCAAGTATCAGAAAGTGCGATGTTCCATGCACGTGGGATTAACATGTCAAGTACGACAGAGATTCTCTTTTAACGCAGATATATGCAAGCTGTCCGCGAACCGTATGCGGCCCGTAGATTGAGTTTGTTTTTGTGACCTAGTGTTATTCACAAGCAGAATTTGTGCTCGTTGGTTTACACTTTCGCTTTGTGGATTAAGAATTATGTTTTAGGATTTTCTTAAAGCATTTTCATTCCTAACCATTCAGTAAGCTGATGACGAATGAGGAAGGCAGGAATTAAAAATTACGTAGAAACTTAACCCGTTGAAGCCTGAATGTAAACTGCAAAATATAAAAAATATTTCAGGCCATTACTTACTTACTTACTCATGGAGCTGAGCCCTTCTGGAGGAGCCGCCAATTCTGCAGCTACTCAAGAGTTTCCCAGCATTTTATGGAACCCGAAGGTTCATTACCATGTTCACAAGAGCCCTCCACTGGTCCATATCCTGAGCCAGATCTATCCAATCCATACCATCCCATCCTATCTCTCTAAGATCGATTCTAATATTGTACACACCCACCTACTCCTTGGTCTTCCCTGTTATTTCAGGCCATACATCACAGAAAACATATTGGTTCTTCAATGCAAAGACAAATTGACTAATGCCGTTTAATCTGACTAGAATGCTCTTTGTAGGCAAAATGAAGAGTTTTAATACTAATGCAGGTGGAAAATATAGTATAATAATATATAATTTTAAGGTATTAAAAGTCCTCTACAATCGAAGCGGATACTTTTGATGACCTAAATCTTAGTTGTACGTAGTAGAAGTAAGCATTTGTTTCCTCTCGCTCCCACTTTTGGAGCACAGGGCTGATTTCTCAGTTTCATGGTCATTTTACAGTCGGTAGGACTCCTTGGACGCTTGATCAGCTCTCCACAAGTACTCTACCTAAACACAGAATAAACGCATACACACACACCAACCATCCATGCCGTGTGTGGAATTCGAACCCACGATCCCAGCGTCCGAGTAAGCGAAAACAATGCATGCCTTAGACCGCTCGGCTATCGTGACCGGCTGTAGTTAGCATTAAGAGTGAATAATTTAAAACTGTGGTACACAGTAATGAGCGAACGTAATTGCTATAGGTCTAGTTAATTAAATTATGTGAAAAGTTAATTATTAATTACATGACAATTTATACTTTTGAGTAACAAAATTTTTAATCTACTTGCAATGAGCTTTATACTTTACAATATGGCCAAGTCTGAAACAGTTGCTCCCTCATGCCTCATGCGACTTCCCTTGGGAATGAAGCAGCTACTCAAGCTCTCTCTATAATCCTTAGCAAATTTCTAGAAACAATACAGGCGTATATCGGCTAACTTCCTAGTGTTAGAGCCAGAAGATGCACCGAAGCAGAGGCTCAATATTCTGCAGCTCGGAAATCCATTTTAATTCCCTCAGTGCGATGCTTTCTTCAACAATAATTAGATTTGTAAGTTTTGAGGTTTTCACGGCGATGACAATGAATAAAGTCGTCTTCTGGGTTTAGGCACCGTGTATTCTTCGTTTTGGCCGACGTTTCGGAGCAGTAGCTGCTCTCCGCATTCCAAGCCATTCAACTGCTCTGAAGATGGAGGCGCTACGTTCCTCCGAAACGTCGGCCAAAACGAAGAATACACGGTGCCTAAACCCAGAAGACGACTTTCTTCAATAATTAGATTTGTTTGTATTCAGTGTCCATGAAGACTTCGACCTATCTTCCACCGAAGACGCATTGAATTCACAATAAATTCGAGAAATGGCTATGTCTGATGACATTAAATGTCGAACTTGTTTGGGTGTACTAAAAATTGATGTTTCTGGGCAGAAAAGAAAAATGTTCGTAGTTTGAAAAGATTTATTATCTTTCCGTGTTCTTGAAACCCCAGAACTCATCATTGTTCCGTACGTCCATAGGGAGACGCGAAACCTACAAATGAGGTATCTGAACAACTCTACACGGAGCCGAGCCTTACAGATGTGGCATTCGCCAAATAGAGTTTGAATGGAGGAAGAGTGGCGTATGGAGATATCCTGGTGTCCTCAGTTCCTGACATCGTCGCACCTGAAGGAAACACCGTCTCAAGTGCTGCTGCGATCAGGCCGTAGCTTAGAGTAACGAAAATGAGGAAATTATCTGAAAGCCCTGGCCTCAAGATATCGAATTTTCTCACATTCGACACTTTTCTTTATTCACCCTCAAATGAACAACGCGTGAAACTTGAATCCGGCGCCATTACATTAACAATTTGGACCAATTGGACAATAGACCAATGTCTATTGTTTTTTTTTATTGCTAGTGGGGTGGGACTAAGTCCCTTGTACTGCGGCCACTTCTGGCCAGATGATAGGTGAGGGTGATTGTGAAGCAGTTGGTGGAATGAAGATTGGCAGGGGAAACCGAAATACTCGGAGAAAACCTGCCCCAGTGCCACTTTGTCCACCACAAATCCCACTTGATGAGACCCGGGATCGAACCCGGCCGCCGCGGTGGGAAGCCAGCGACTAACCGCTTGAGCTATGGCTCGGCCCAATGTCTATGGTTACGGTATGAGATCAACGTGTACCAAAGGCCGCCCATAGCTGAATCGGTTAGCTGCTGGCTTCACATCGCGGCGGCCCGGGTTCGATCCCGGGGTCTGGTCAAGTAGGATTTCTGGTGGACAAATTGGCGCTGGGGCGGATTTTCTCCGAGTACTTCGGTTTCCCCTGCCAATCTTCATTCCACCAAATTCTCCATCATAATCACCCGGGGCAGGCTACAAGAGGCTAATCAGTGGCCGCCGTGCCGAGTGGACCCAGTTGGACTCCCCCCCCACCGCTAAGCGAAGTAAAAAAATGTACCAGATGTTTAAAAGTTGAAGCTGTACCTGTGGTTAACTAATTAAGCGCTACGCCATGAAGACGTATGGGGGAGTGGAGGTATAGATTACTTATTCTTAATCTCGGTACTAGTTGGAGGTAAGTTGTCAGCTTCAATCCCCGGCCGCTTTCCCCTCGGTACTCAGGACCGGAGGAGGTTGGGTAGACCCCAGAGCCGTTATGGACGACATGGAGAGAAGAATCTTGTCCCTACCGGAAATCGAAATCCGAGCCCTCGGTCATCCAGCCTATGTCCAGTCGATATCCCGGCTCCTCCGAAAATTGTGCCTATAACTACGAAGTGCCTTCCGCTGAAGCAAGTCACCTCACTGCCGTGTTGCCTTCTTTCCCAACAGCAACCCAGGATCACGTGCGCGTCCCTCGCAGTTGTTTCAGTGAAGCCGTATCGACGACCGACTTCCATGTTCCATTAAAATGAATAGATTATTGAAACTGAAGTAATAGTTGCTTAGCTGTTCCGGCGATTGGTGAGTTCTCTAGTTAGGTGGTTGGTTTGGTACTCCATCAATTAAATGGATGATTTAAAAGTCGCTTTGCTTAGTAATTGGTGAGTCAGTTCGTTTTGTAGCTATTTAGTAAAGTAGTTTTCTGTTAACAAGGTAGTTCGTTATGGCCGGGCCATAGCTCAAACAGTTAGTCGCTGGCTTCCCACCACAGCGGCCCACTTCAAGTCCTATAGATTTGTGTTGAACAATGTGGCACTGGGGAAGGTTTTCTCCGAGTACTTCGGTTTCCCCTGCCAATCTTCATTCCACAAATTGCTGCACAATCACCAGCGTCTATCATCCGGGTCTGGTGCAGTAGGCCAGTAGTTGCCGCAGTACCAAGTGGACTCGGTCTCACCCTACTAAGAATAATAAAATAAAAAGACAATTCGTTCGTTAGATGATCACTTAATTATTTAGTTAGTCTATCAGTTAACAGGATAGTTAATGGGCTTCTGCTGATTGGATAGTAACATAGTTATTTGGTAGCTTAGTAGGTCAGCTAGTAATTCAGTTAGTTAATTAGTAAGGTGCCGGTCACGGTAGCCGAGCGGTCTAAGGCATGTACTGTGTTCGCTCGCTCGGAAGCCGGGATCGTGGGTTCGAATCCCACTCAGGGCATGGATGTTTAGTTTGTGTGTGTGCGTTTTTCTGTGTTTGTGTGTAGGTAGAGACCTTGCGACGAACTGATCACCCGCCCAAGGAGTCCTACCGAACGTGTAAGATCTAGAAAAACCGAAGTGAACGGAGAAGTTCATGGAGGTAGGCCTAGGCCCACTGGGGCTGTAGTGCCAAGAGAAAAAATTAGCAAGGTATGTGGATCGTGTCTTGTTTACTTTCTTGATTACTTAAATTCAGGTTAATTAGACAATTCATTGCTTTGTGGATTAGTTGCGATTTTATTGGTTTGTTTTTGCGTTAGTTACTTGGATGTTCAATCAGCATTTTCATTATCAAGACAGCTTAATTCGTCGGTTGCATGCCTGTCTAGACAGTAGTTCTATTTAGTTAGGTTAGTTAGCAGGTTCGCTAATTGGCTCGTTAGATTCAGTTCATTGATAGAAACACAGAAACATGTAGACGACACTGTTTTAGTTTTCGGTTGATGGCCCAACTTTGAGTCATTCTAGCCAGCTGCATAAAATGGTTATAGGTTATGAACGCGTATATAAATTTTGAGTGAAATACTCTTGCCATATTCCGCTGAAAATTATAAACATCAGAGTTGCTTGATCCTTTGACTTGTGTGACAATTTTTAGATAGGCCTATCGGAAGCCCACTAGGTACTAGCGGAAATTTTCAATAAAATTACAGATTTTCTGACCGTTATAAAAGTTGCCAGGAAACCTAAGCAGTGGGCCGATTTATACATGTTAAAAACCGGCCTATTTTCATTAATCATGTGAAAGTTAATTGTAAGTTGGTTAAAGCCATACATTACTCGAAACTGAAAATAGGCTTAAAATGAAATATACTAATTTTGTTGGTTTAACGTCAGTAATTAATGGCTTGCCTATGTTAAAAGTTAAATGAAGTTTGAAACGTACTACGCCACGTCGTGTCTTTCATAAAATATGATATATAGCCTTCATTGAAGTTGTTCGTTTTCTGCATAAATGTTACCACGTAAACTGTCCATTGTTTCGTGATGAAAGTCCCATCCCGTTTCATCAGTTTTCTCTCTTCATGGCTCAGTCCTCGTGCATTTTGAATAGCCTTCATCGCAGAACACAAAGCTGGCCCTTTATTGTCTTCCTCCACTTTTACAATGTCTGGGAATCGTTTCTGCCTCGAGACGGGTGTTAGTTTACAGTTATGGCCATGTGTTGGTTTTAAAATGGTCGACGTCCCGTAAGCCAAAGTTTACGAGTTAGCTCATTGACTTAAACTTAACGATTTTCTTTTTGTTACATCTGAAAAGAAGAATTTTATAAATTCGATTAAATGTTGAACTTGTTTAAAGCACTAAACTGATCTATGTTTGTCTCTTTAAATTATACTTTCTTTAAAAATAACTTAGAGGAGAGGTTGTTTCCTTTTGTTTGCCATTATAGTTCACCTCTGTAACGACTAGATGGATTTCAATTAGATTTCCTATTGAGGGTTTACCCTAAAATTAGTAAAGTTCGTCTGTCGAATTTATTTTTTATCCGTCTCAGTAACTCCACTTTAAATTAAATTTAAATCAAGATTTATTAGCTTTCTTAAAGACGGCTTATCGTAAAATTTTTTCTCGTGACGTCATAGCGGATTTACTGTATCTGTCAGAAACCTGGCCTCTACTTGTAAAACTGTAGATATTACAATGCAGAGCATCCACAAGGTGTGAACACACGTTCGGAATGTGCGTTAGTAAAGTTCCACGCGTGCACCTCTTGTGATGCTACCGCCAAAGAGGGGAAGACGACATCCTGTCTCGGCCCAAGTACATTCAAGCATTTCTGGCGGTATGGTTTCCGTACCTGCCGCAATCATATCTCAGTACCCTATATCAGACGGTTTCATAAATGCCACTTTTTATGTTGCCCTAGTAAAGAAAGTCGATGGAAATTAAATCCGAGGCCCTAGGAGGTCGGAAACTTTACATCTCGAGAACGACTGTGCTGGTGAGGGTCAGCAGCAGTTTGTCCATAACAGAAACCAAGTTATTAGGTGAGGAGCGGCAAAGGGAGTAATAAGTTAGTTGTGAGTTGTGAGACGAAGCTGGTAAATATTTTAACATGTATAGCTAGGCAACGGCGCAATAAACACCTCGCTTAAGCGCTTGGCAACAATACATCACCATTGCCGGGCAACGGCTCAGTGAACACCCCGCGACCGACGTGAACGCAACAACATAAGGTCGACCATCTCTAGGCCACGCCCGAAATGCTCGCAGGTAACAATAGAAGTAGTGTTTTCTGTAGGTCTAGCCAGCGCGCCAGTGGACTGGATGGATAGCGAACATGTGACATGTGTTTTCTGTTATGCGTGTCCGTGCTGCATCTATATAAGTGAACAGAATTCCGAAGTTGAAGCAGTCTCCCGTTTGGAAGCGAGGTCGAATACCTCCACCGTAGCCCTGCGAGTCGTAGGAGGCGAAGAAAAGGAAGTCTCAAATCTGAGACAGTAAAATATGGTCGCGAGTCCCACGGGACTCGGAACCGAGAAGGACTGCGTTGGCGAGGGCCAGCAGCCATTGTCAACGACAGACCCATCCTCTCCTTAGAGAGAGCACCCGACATCAACAAACACGCAACTGTTTGTCAGTAATAAAAGTCTGGTCATAAGCCCCAGATATGTGTTTTATTCCAAGACTCGCCGACTGACCGTCGCTCTTAACATACGCTGTGACTCAGACTCAGACCCAGCTGAAGCACTAAGTTGCAGGAGTGAGTAGTAGACGGAGTTCAGTGGAGTTTCGAGGTTCCAGATTGATTGAACAAGAAATGGCAAGAAGACTTCATAGTGATTTGAAGTGCTAGTTTCTGTGTTGAGAGAATAGACTAGAGAGTTGAAATCAGTTGTCAAGTACGTAGTTTAAGAAGTAGAAGTCGGCCTGTGAAGACTTAGTGTATGATTAGAAGATGTAGTCACAGTGAGATTGTTTTAATTCAGTTACTAGGATACGACTAGTAAAGACTGGGAATCCAAGTGCGTGTGTGACGGTGAACTGTAAATTGTGTAAATCAGCGATAGTGCTGTAATATTTGGAATTAAGATAGATTGTAACCGGACAGTGTTGAGATCCCTAACCAGACAACGACTGGTGATGACATAGCAAACTGAGAAGACCTGATGTGTGCTGTAGTAATTTATAAAGTGTGCAGATTAGCGAAAGTTTATAATCACTTGTAGTTACGAGTAGTAAGATTTCAAGAAACCAATTAGCAATCCAAAACCCACGTTTAGTCATTAAGACGTGACAATATGAAGGAAATCCATGGCTGTTATAATAGCCTCAGAAAAAGCAACACTGTTTGGATATCTGCCACCATTATAAAAGATGCATATCTTGAAATTTATTAACGCAGATTATAAATGTGTCATTTTCGTTTTTTCTTTCATTGTACACTGTGGTTACCAAAACATAGCATTTTGAAGCGCCGAACATATTTTATGCACATTCTGTGTACTTAAAAACATTTCATGTTCCTATCCCTGAAAATGTTAACCTACACGAGTAGGTCGTATACTTGGGCCGATTTGTTTGTCGTGTGCTCTGAACCTTTGTTTTAATTATAAAGATTAATTAGAAGTTTTCGCCATAAAGAAAACGACCTTCTTAGAAGTTCTGCTGTTCAGAATTTGTGTTATTCAAATTAATTAAAAGCTCCTTGCCCTCGCGAAGAGAGCTGCCCCCATTCAAGTCCGCCCCTACCAGAGACGTCGTATCATGTGGACAGAAGTTTGTAGAAGTGTTTCTAAATCGATACATTAGCTCAGAACAACGACAAACCATTTGAATAACAGAGCAAGTCTCGTCTTCTTATGCGTCTTATTACAGTCTGTTTAAATCTAAATAGTAGATCTACTACATTTACAACGAGTACTATCTTCTGCGATATAATGCCATATAGTCATTTGTAAGTCAGTCGACGTTTCGGAGGAACATATCGCCTCCATCTTCAGGGTGGAACAAGCTATATTGTTGCGTGTTTCCTACGTAACGCGACAAGAAACGATGGGCCTCAGTTTAGACGGATATGTTTATTGGACTACTATTTTCTTAGACCCGCAATTACAACCACTCGCACTTACAACACCTTCAGACGTTTCCTCTTCAATGGGTCTGCCCTTGCACCGCTAATCTCGGTGAAGTGTCTAGGCTCTTCTTTTTATCCCTTGTGGATCTGAACTGACTTCTGCTCTCGTCGAAGCTGGACTGACTTAGTCCTCTGAACTGCTCTTCGCTTATATCCTACGCTCGGACGGGATAGAGACCACCTTGCCGAAGGGTTCAGTTTCGCTCCTGTCATGCAGACGACTCTCTCGTTGCTACGGGAATACGTGTTTACCTACCGGCGCTGTTATAATGCAGCTGCCTCAAACAATTCGTTACCTAGGCATTGCTAGCCTCTTTGTAACCGGGGAAACCCCGCTGTTAGGCTTTCGTGTTGTTTAAGGAATTTCCTAGGCAACGGGTTGCTTATCGTTGCTTATGAATTGCTAGCCGTTGACCAGCAATGAACGCCTTATAGTCCGGCCTACCTGGCGGCACGTCACAATATGTCCTTCCGAAACGTCGGTTGACTTACAACGGGCTACACGGCGTTATATTCCAGAAGATAGTAATACTCTTTATAACCACCGCTGTGAGAGCCTCAAGTCCTACTATGTTTAGTTTCCCATTAAGCTTCATTTATCATATGTACTTCACAATTGAGCGATTAACCGTCTGTCGTTGAATGAGGGAGGTCGCTGGCTCTTATGCCTGTCAGGAGGCCGACTACCCTGGCTGAGGGTTTCAATGTATTTCCTAATCTCCAAACAAATGCTGCAATAATGCCGTAAATTGTCCACGACTCCTCACAAATTTCTGATCCATTAGGCCCATTTAAAATTATTCTGCTCCTCTGCGGCATATAAGGCTTTAGTAAGTAAATGAATATAAATATATTGCAGCGCTAAGGCGAGAGAACAAATGTGTGAGCTGTACTAGACAGTTTCACAGACGTGACATGCATACTTGCACGGGTAAGTACATGGCAGCAGAGTAATTAATAGTTGTATGCTTTACGAACATGATGATTAAATAGTGACATTTCTACTCCCACTTCAGAAGTTCAGCAGGTCTCCTCTTAGTATCGCTGAATGAGGGGTGTGGAAAGTTTAGGACAAGGGAAGTTTGTCACATTTCCCGCGCCGAGAAGCATACCAAACGCCTGACATCGAGCAAGCCGTGTTTTGAAGGAGGTACTCATTTCCTTCAGAGGACATTTCCCTTATTCCATTGAGTGCCTCATGCATATGAAAACGGCTATCTTGTTGCTAGGATACCAGTTCTCTTGATAAACATTACCAGATATCTCTCTTTCCACATCAAACGACTTACCGGGAAGGTTAGTGTAGCGGTAGTGCTCTTGGATTGTATTCAAGGGAAGACCGGCTTAAGTTTTGTCTGACTTATCCATTATCATGACTGGTATTTTTCTAGATTTTAGTCAGTCCCTCCAAGTGACTGAGAGCATTGTGTACCTTGAGATAAAATGCGAATGCCAACTTCCAGATTGTGGCCGGTTCACCATTCATGATTTTTCGTCACATTCGGTGCTATATAAAAACCACACAATTCTAACGGTGTCATTAAGTAACCTAACTTGAAACTGTTCAACCTCACCTCTCTCTGTGTTCTTCTCTGCTATCCATTTACCGTCTTATCGCCTTCTCATCCGACGTTCTGTAACCTGCGCAGGTGGAAAATCCTCCCTAAATTACATAGCAATCGAATTATCTGGCAGGTTTAAATTTAATGCCGAGGACTAAAGTTTTTAGTAAACTCCAAGCTAGGAATGAAATTACAGTTGGTCAAAATTTGGTAGTAGCTCTCCCCATGGTGCATAGCCTTTCTTTAAAACCTGATGGTTTGTTATCTACCCAAGACATATCCTACTTTTATGGATCCTTAATGTCCTTTACCGTGTTCATAAGAGTCTGCATTTATACCTTATCTTCAGTTGACTGAACTCAATTCAAACATTTACCCTAATTGTAAGATCGGTTTTAATAACCAGTTATCTTTTGTACCTCTTTCTCTCAAGTGGTCTCCTTCCTTGATTTTTCCGACAAATGCTATGTCTGCATTTTTCATGTATCTCATGTATGCTACATATCCCGTCATTCTCATGCTCCGTGACGTAACAATACAAATGAAAAGTACAAATTATGAGGCTCATTATAATATCCGTGTTTCAGTATGGAATGGGCTTATAACTTTATGTAAAGTCATTGGTCTGCGAATAAGTAGTATATAAATGAACATAAAGTACTTGGAAATATGTTTATATCAAAATTTGGAGTCGTGAAACCAAACAAATAGTTTATGCTACTTTTTCATACAATATATCCCGAGGAAAAATATGTCTGATACATCAGCGAACTTCTTCATGACCTGTGACAGAATTTCGTCAATTTTTATGTTTCATGTCACGCAAAAATATGGACGGTAGATTCAGTTAGTAGGGAACCCTAATAACCTTAATGATAACGATGTTGGTCTTATAATGATGGTAGGGTGTAGATTAGTTTAAATTTGCTCATGATAGGGCCTAATGGCGGGCTTTTGTGAACACTATTATAATCTCTCCATTACCTAGTAAATAGATGCTACAGATATGTTGAATAGCTAACGTATCAACATATAAAATAAATAAATAATTTAATTATTTTCCTGTTATTCTTAGTTAGGTAGTTAGTTGGTTAGCCGATCACAGCGGCCGCTCGTTCTAAGGCATGAAATGTCTTCGCCCGCTCGAAAGCTGGGATCGCGGGTTCAAATCCAATTCAAGACACGGATGTCTACGTTTATTCTGTGTTTGTGTTGTCCTGTGTAGGTAGCGACCTTGCGTTGGGTTGATCGCCAGTCCAAGGAGTTCTGCCGACTCTAAGAACTTTCCGTGGGTTTAGTCCGCAAGCGAACTATACCTACCGAGCGACCGCCGCTTGTCGGCGAAGTTAGTGCTAACTTTAGCGGATAGAGTGTGTCGCGTGTCAGCGCAACGAATCCCCACGGCCGTTAATTTCGGTTTTCTGACCGGAACACAAAGAAACTGAAGTGAAAACATGCGGTTCACGGATGCCCTATTCTCCAAGTGGGAGCAACAGGAGATAGGTAAATGGATGTGTGGG